>NC_139674.1:10083008-10088008 GCF_951799395.1 Argentina silus
AGAGAGAGAGAGAGAGAATGATCATATGTCTTTCAATGGCTGAAACCCCCGCAAAGGGCAGATCCAGGAAAGAACAACAATGTGTCTGTGCAGGCGATGACACGGATGCCTCAACTACACGTGACATGCTTTCATTGAGCAATGGAAACATGATGTAAGGGTCACCGCCAGACAATGAACGGTTGAGCACGGTAGAGAGAAAGAGAGAGAGAGAGAGAGAGAGAGAGAGAAAGAGAGAGAGATAGAGCGCAATGATGAGCAGTTACAAGACTCTGGCTCTGAACAACCAGGAACAATCTGGCCTTGTTGAATCAGAGTGCCCCAGTATACAGTCAAAACAGATGACCATAATTCTGGGTCAAAGACCTCAAAAAGTAAAAAACCTATTTCCTCACGAGCATACAGGAGGCAAATGTGATTCATAGGATGATTAAGACAATGATAACAGAGGGAGACTGACTGGACATACGATTTTCATTCAAACATCTACAGTAGTGCAGGATGTGTAATGGCAGGAGTACCCAACGCATGGCAGGAGTATCCAACGCACGACTCAGAGACAAAAACTTGAATCCAATAGAATAGTCTTTACTTTCAGAAAGGTTCGGTACACAGGTCGGCAGTCAATGGGTAGGCAGATAATCCAGGAAGGGGGTAGGCAAAGCGGGGTTCGGTACACAGGTAGGCAGTTCGAAAAGGCAGGCAGATCATCCGAAAAGGGGAAGGCAAAAAGGCAAAAACAGGAATACTTATTACTAGGAAATGCTGGGACGTATGACACAAAGGTACAAAGATGATCTGGCACAAAGACAGGGGAAGGTACAGACTAAATACACAGGGAAGGATGATGAGGAACAAATGAAGCCAATCAGGGCGGGGTAGACAATCACACAGGCGGGAAACAAACAAGGGCAGGTAGTGAAGTGTCTGAAACGAGAGACAAGACAAAAATAAACAGGAAACAATAAATGAATAACATGAAACAAAGACAAACATAAACTAAGAAACAGGACGGGAATGTTATTTGGAATTATGGAATCATAATGGGTCTGGCTTCTTTGAGGTATGTATATGCTATGAAAGTCTATACATCTCGAACAATGTAAACATAACTGTTGACACTTTTTGGAGACAGGTACTGTAGCAACGTTACGATTGCTAGCAGAAGTGACTAGTACTGTAGTAAATTAACAGTAAACATGGGGACTGTTTCGCCCCGAGGTTAATTCAACTTGTCAGATAAATATCTACAGTCATTTACTCGTATTGACTGTTAATTAGCAACCGCTTCGACTGTTTACGTTCTGCAGTTTATGACGTATGGACTTTCCTAGCGTATTGCATTGAGTGGAATCCTCTCATTATGTACATTCCTACTTATATTTACAGCATATTGTCACATGTGTGTGTGTGTGTGTGTGTGTGTGTGTGTGTGTGTGTGTGTGTATATATATACTGGTGCTATAGGTTTGTGTGTCTGTGTGTGCGTGTGTGTGTGTCCACTTTAGCTGAGGAGATGACGATGGATGTGGTGACACTGGGCAGCAGGCCGGAAGCAAGGCCACGCCCCCAGGGGTGAGAGCAAAGCATGCTGGGATTGATGGTTCTCTGTGAAGCGGTGTCACTCCCGGGCACTAATGTCACCAACACAGAGTGGCCATGCCAATCAATCGGGCACTAATAATACCCTGAGCAGAGGTGGGAAAGCTTCCACTGGTGGTGAAAGTGGGCCAAGTGACTAGACTGAAGGTAACATGGGTACCTACGGTTTTATCCCTTCTCAGTCTGTCTCCAATGGGATGAATGCAGCCAGATTGAGTGGGTGAAATAGTAGGAAATCAACAAAAACATGTCTGATACAGTAACACTGCAGACCTAAACCACCCACATAGTCAACCAAAGAGCAGACTCGCTGTGTAGGAGTGAGGGAGACTGATTGAATCTCTCCATAAAGCTCAGCTCTGGCCTACTGACATACAAACAGCAGACTTCATTGGACAACTTTATGAGGTGAAAAGCCTAGGGTCAGTGTAGACCCAGCTCAATTTATGTGGATTTCTATGTTCTTTTTTCCCTGTGGGTTGGCGGTATTTTCTTATGCTTTCAGTGTGTGTGTGTGTGTGTGTGTGTGTGTGTGTGTGTGTGTCTGTGTTCGTGTGTGTGTGTGTGTGTGTGTGTGTGTGTGTGTGTGTGTGTGTGTGTGTGTGTGTGTGTGTGTTCGTGTGTGTGTGTGTGTGTGTGTGTGTTCGTGTGTGTGTGTGTGTGTGTGTGTGCGTGTGTGTGTGTGTGTGTGTGTGTGTGTGTGTGTGTGACACCTGATTGTGTCTCTGAACAACCTGGTGCAGGCCCAGCAGTTATGACGAACTGAAAAGCATATGTAACTAGATTTATCACAGCAGTACTGTTTCCACCAACTCACACAACTCACACTCAATGAGAAGCACATTTTGGCTGTGTTCCCCTCCTCAATAGTCGCTCCAATTATGAATAATCTAATTTCACATCCAAGCCTTTTTTTCTCAAATAAAGAACATAAACACCTTTTATTAGGTCTAGCAAGTTCAAGGCAGGCTCATATTAAAGTATGGTTTAGATTTGAGCATTTTCTGTGTGAGTGGGTTTGTGTGTGCACACCTGTGTGTGTGTGTGTGTGTGTGTGTGTGTGTGTGTGTGTGTGTGTGCATGTGGTGTCAATGTGAGTGTGTACATCTGTGTATTCTGTGAGAGTGTGTGTGTTTGTGTGTGTGTGCGTGTGTGTGTGTGTGTGTGAGAGTGCGTGCGTGCATGTGTTTGTAACCAGTTTGGAAACTTCTAAGGATGAGACACAGCAGAGGTACCACCGCTGCTGCCACTATCACAGGGGCCACTTCCTCTCCACAGGATTGTCCTTCCTGTTGTGTTGCCATGGTGCTCCACACAAAAGACAACAAGTTATTCTCCTCCAGGAAGCCATAAATAATTGATTGGCAAGTGGCTTAATCAGCCCCAAGGCCAGCCTGGCAATTCCACAGCCACCTATAAATAACTCATTACGCTAATTATGGCATGTGCGCACACAGGCCAGTGTGAACACACTCAAGCATGACTCTGGGTCTGCATGCAGGAGCGACATGGCAGCCTATCAAGCTCCCCTATGTTGAGTCACTGCTGTCACCAAGCCCCCTGCCAGGGACAATGGTGCAAAACAGCTTGTTCTTAATACTTCCTGGTAACTGTTTCTCTATGACACAAAATGGCCGCCGCGCTCAGGTTGTCGCACAGTGGAAATGATCTCAGCAGATTTGGGCTCTTATAATAAACTGTGCTGCCGCTGGATCCCCCTCTGACTGTGCATGACAAGGACCTTGAGGTTGATCCATCGTGACATGGGCCCTATAAACAGTGACAGGCATCTCCTGCTGTGAGATTGACACCTATCAATACCACTCTACCCGGCTCTGATGAGAGCCTGCCATACTGGACAACCGGGGGTGACAGGGGAATACTGATGATGGCTCTGTAGTGGAGGTCTGGAGGACGAGGGTCCACTTAAGAGATCTAAGAGTGGTACTTTCCTATGTAAGATGACTTCTCCTTCCCCTTTGTTCCTGTCAATAGCACTCTAGTGTCTATCAACCGATGAGTGTCATATCCAGAAATCCAGCTAAAGACAGGATGTGCTGATGTAGGAACAGGAAACAATGTTCAGAGGAGCCATTAATGCAGGAGTGCTGTGTTTTAGAGGGTACTTGCAATGTTCCATCTAGGTCCGCTGTTGACCCCTTGAAATGAAAAACAAGCAGAGTGCAGCAACACAGACAAAGTAACAGACAACACAAAGACACAGGGAGAAGATGCCAACCAATTATAGGCCATTCACAGAGATCATACATGCCAAGGAGTGAGCCCAAGAACCAATCAAAGACAATATCCTGATGACACACAACCTTTTAGTGGATTTCCAAGGGGCAAAATGCTCCTTCCTGAGAGAGTGGGTCATTGAGGATGTCTATTATTTCGTACTCCACATAATGGTGGGTTCACTCACAATTCCACTTAAATGTCCCCCCTCCCAAATACTTAAAAGAAGACTGGACTGTGTATCGGTCTGTGTGTGATTGTGTGTATAGGGCTCTGACGACACTAAACAGATGAGTTCTGTTGAACCATTCAAATGTCTCTGAAGCCTGTACTGTATGTTTTCATTGTCACTTGAATTAAGTCACAATATCTTCATATACAAATGAAAGTGTGCTCAGCATCGGACAAATAGCGTAGGCCAGGGGAGGCTGGTGGAGGTAGAAATCGGAGGACGGTCTCATTGTAATGAATGGAATGGACTGGGGATAGTGTAGGCCGATACAGCCATTGAGCCAGATGATAGTGCTATACCAGCATGACAAGGCATAACCCTATGCCTAAAATACGGCCCTGCCCACTTACAACCATGTACCCACTCATCTGTGCCCTATCTGTGCCCATTTCAATGGAAGTCACGATTGTGCTTTCTGGCATTCACAGTTACTACGACACTTTGACCAGACTTTTGTCAAAGCTGATTATTATACAGACTTGCTGGTGGCCTCTCTGGTGGCCTCTCTGGTGGCCTCTTTTTTTCTTAATCTAAATGCAAGTGTTCGAAAATGTAACATCATTCAGGTCTTTCACAGGGGTAAAAAGGGGAGGAAATCACTACACCTCCCTCCATCCTCCCTCTATCCTCCCTCCATCCTCCGCTCTCCTTAACCAATAGCAGGAAACCAGGGGTTAGACTGACGGTGGCCTTAATATTCCAATTTATACAAGACATCCATCACAAGACCCGCTTTTGCAGTCAAATGATATCACTTTTTTCCCCTTTTTTCACTCCTCCCCCCCCCCCCCTCTTTGTCAGGTTTATAAATGACCCCAGGTGTATCTGGATGAGATGAATAAATCAGAATGACACATAGCCCAACAGAGAAATATAAATGTGTTCTAATAATAGTCAAGTGTACAGATAATTATGCAACCGTGGCAGA
>NC_139674.1:10095508-10110508 GCF_951799395.1 Argentina silus
GAGAACGGATTCCTTCGCTGCCAAGCTACGGGGAGGTTTGCAGCCAGACCTTGAAATCAATCATCACACTTGAGCAGTGGGGAGGGAAGTTAATTCGGTGAGGCGTGGGCGTAAAAACATATTGAAAGACTCGCTGGCATATTCTGTAGCACGATAGAATCTCATAGATCTGGGGTGGCACCTCGACCTTTGGGGCTGGATATATTTTCTGAGAAGGACAACCATTCGTAAATGTGTGGCATGTGTTTAGTTGTGGTTTTCTGGTGATGGCCTGTTTCTGTATCCATCCTGACAAACCTCTACTTGTGTGTGACCAAGCTGGTGGCAGAAAGAGAAACATTTGCAAATTGCTTTTCTTCGGACTGACTTCTTCACTCAGCATGGGCCGTGTTTTTAATCAGAATGGTTGTGAAGACTTCACTCTCTCTCCCTCCCCCCTTTGTCTTTTTCTCGCTCTCTCTTTCGCTTTCTCCCATTTCAGTTACTGTTTCCATTGCCCCCAAGCAGAGTAACATTATTGCTTGTCATCATGAATCCTTAAGTGTGACACCAACCCCATGGGACTCACATGGAGGGAACTCTTTGAAACTCTTACTGGGGAATTACTTTGTGTAATCAGAAGGTGGAAATTCACACAAAGGCCAACGAAAAAGGACAATCTTCCACATTTAAACAGCTCAGGCAAACCTATCCTTATTCTAAGCCAAATATAAACCACATAAAGCCCAAAAACTATTTGAGACCAATTAAATTGCCAAAATAGGCTAAATCGGAAATAATTGGAGGCTAACATGAAAATGTATTGAACCACTTATTCAGAAGGCCTATATACTTACAAAAGCGTTTGGGACATACAGTAGATAACCCACTCATTGGTCGGTGTGTATTTCAACTGCGATGGGACAGAAAAAAACAGCTAAACGACTCATTGGAAAAAGAAGAGAAAGAGATGAGAGGAGCGAGATAAAGAGGTCTCAAGAGAAGGAGTGTGTGTATAATGCCCTACAATTAAACCTCCAAAACAGACCACAGCAAGAACCCTGGAGACACTGAGAGTCTAGCTAGCTCCGCCGTTTCCTTTGGCCTTCAGTACAGTACATTAGGCTTCAAAGTCCTGGAGTCACACTTCTCAGTTTGTAAAAGCTTTACCAAGGCAAGGTTTATAATTCCCGTTAACAATCCCCCTGCTATTACCGCAGCCTCCCTTCATTATTCACATGCTTTTGAGGGCATGACTTATTTAGTGGGAGCAGAATTGCATTATCCATTTTAGCAGCTGAGGCACCACAGAGGAGAGGAGAGAAGCCAACTCTGGTAGAGGGACTGGTAGAGGGACTGGTAGAGGGACTGGTAGAGGGACTGGTAGAGTGTCACTGGTAGAGGGACTGGTAGAGGGACTGGTAGAGGGACTGGTAAAGTGTCACTGGTAGAGGGACTGGTAGAGGGACTGGTAGAGGGACTGGTAGAGTGTCACTGGTAGAGGGACTGGTAGAGGGACTGGTAAAGTGTCACTGGTAGAGGGACTGGTAGAGGGACTGGTAGAGGGACTGGTAGAGGGACTGGTAGAGTGTCACTGGTAGAGGGACTGGTAGAGGGACTGGTAGAGTGTCACTGGTAGAGGGACTGGTAGAGGGACTGGTAGAGTGTCACTGGTAGAGGGACTGGTAGAGTGTCACTGGTAGAGGGACTGGTAGAGTGTCACTGGTAGAGGGACTGGTAGAGGGACTGGTAGAGGGACTGGTAGAGTGTCACTGGTAGAGGGACTGGTAGAGGGACTGGTAGAGGGACTGGTAGAGGGACTGGTAGAGTGTCACTGGTAGAGGGACTGGTAGAGTGTCACTGGTAGAGGCCTTAGGACCTCAGGGGTTGGTCAGCAGGCCTGTAGATAATGCTTAGAGGGATGCTAGATACTACAGCCATGATGCTCAAACTATGGAAAGAGCCTATGGCCAAAATCATTGATTTAATACACTGACTGCTCAAACTAGAGATTAGCACACATTGGTACACACTTGCACACCCATGCATGCATGCTGTCATGCTTGAGTGCGTATTTTCAGATGGGCACAAACCCTGGTACACTCGTACAAGAACAAACATGCACAAAGTCACACAAGTCAAACAGGCACACTTTTGTCCACTCAGACATTGAACATGCATACTTAGACACACATACACATACACACACACTCTCTCTCTCTCTCTCTCTCTCTCTCTCTTTTCAGGTCATCCCAGTGGAGAGAGCACTCTCCTATAATGAGCTGTGCTCCACTTTCACGGCAGATGGAAAATGTGCGACACTTCGCTCTCCTCTCCTCTTTTCTCCCCTCAACTCCTCTGTCCGCCTCGCCCGCCCATCTATCCACTGGCCCGGCCCCTGCACCAGCACCGTGCCGTATCGGGTGATGGGGACAAGCAAGGGAGAAAGGGGGGAGCGGGGTCTGAGGCAGTGGAAAAATCGCCTCACCCCTTCATCAATATTGCAGCCTTACCTGGTGAAAACCAACACCGGCCAACATATTCCATCATGTCATTGGAAGAGCGGATCGGATGCCTTGGTCTGACATGCCAACATTGTTGCCCGTACAAATGGTGACGCAAGGCCCACTCAATTATTTATGTCTCCTCAGAAGAAGGAGGTGGTGGAAGCCGAGGAGGAGTCGTTTGGAGGGGTGGAAAGGAGGGGGGGGGGGGTTCAACAGTTACTGGTAAAAGACTCATTATCGGAAGTTGACCACGCTCTTTGTCCCGAGCCTCAAACATGATCACGAGCTCCGTCTGGCGACACAGGTGTGCAGCAGCAGTCATGAGTCATATACACCAGATCCTGAGGTGTGCCCCAAGGGCTGGTTGTAGTACCTTTCAGGTTCAGCATCCTATATGGGCCATTGCTTTTGATTTCATATGGGGAAATAGCTTCAGCTCTGGCTGTTTGCAATGCAAGGCAGGTGAGCTAGTATTAAGACGCAATGTCATATCTTACATTTGACAGTACAAAATGTCATTATGTTGACATTAAATATATAGTACAATAGAACAGAGCCCACTTGTATCCATATTCCCTGAGGTTTTTAAACATAAAATACAACAACAGTATAAGGGGATTGAGAGAGAATGAAATTCTAAAATAACTGCCAGAATAAATCTTTTCAGGAAATAGCAAATTGCTTTACGTCATTTCTGCCCCTGGATTTGAGGGAAGGAATCCCTGTAGGATACTCTAAGATAGGACTGATGACTGTGATATCTGACCGCTGTGGTCAGTGGATCAGAGTGGTCATGACAGTACGTGCGTAACATGGTCTTGTTGCAGAGGTGGCCGGAGTACATTCTATCTGCTGTCTGTTTCCCTGCCATTAATAATTCAAAAGTGGTCTGGATTTTTAAAGTGTGTTTGTTTTGTTTGTTTGTGTATGTGTGTGTGTGTGTGTGTGTGTGTGTGTGTTTGTGTGTGCACATGTGTGTGGTACCATATGCTCTGATGGGTTACTCAGCAACTCTGTCCACCGCAACATGGACTGTAACTGCCTCCGACTTTTGGTTTGGCGCTAATATCACCCCCACCCATTGCGTAACTGCACTGTTTTACTACGGCTTCACTTGCTCCCGTTGCACAACCCCTCGGTTTTAGGATAGAATGGCCCTGTTTCATAAGCAGTCCTTTGGATGTTGCCAGCTGTGTCCTGGTGTATTAGGTCATCCCCAACAGCCAACCGCGGGCACCAATTGGGTAGTGCTAATGAACCACTGAATGAATGAAATAATCCCAATCTGCTCAACCTGGGACTTAATTGTATTGTTAACATTCAGCTGGATTGTTGTGCTTTTTATGGTATTGTTTTCTTTTGTTTTGTGGTACATCCTCTGGGAAAAGGTGGTGCATTTGAGTTCATTTTAGAATCGCAAAAAAAAAGGAGAGAAATACACTGAGGGCAAGGTGTTTGAATGAGCAGGGCACAGGGAGGCCAGGCTGTGTGTGTGTGTGTGTGTGTGTGTGTGTGTGTGTGTGTGTGTGTGTGTGTGTGTGTGTGTGTGTGTGTGTTTGCTTGGGCAGGGAGACACAGTGTGGGCCTGGTATTATCAGTGCGGTGCCAGCCAGGGTGAATGGTCTCGGTGCTATCTCTGCAGCACAGCCTGTTTAGTCAAATGAAAACAGCTCCAACTCGGCTCTGGCCAATGATGTGGCTGGCATTTACCTATTGAAGTAGCACTGATGCCCAGAATTACACGGTATACACACAGCACATTAGCAATGATTCCTATTTCAGTACAGGTGATGTACTTTATTTACCTACTAAAATATCACCACTGGCAATGCCTGCTATTTAAGACAAGGGGGTGGATATACCTGTGCAGTGCCCTCAGGAACTTTACTTGTGCCTACAATTTCAGTGCATAAAATGTTTAAGGCTAGAAACCTCCAGGTCCAACATTTCTGGTAACAGGACCAACACCAAAACATGAAAGCAAGGATTTCAGCCAATAGCAAAACCTCTTGAAAAGAGTTCAGCCAAAAGTCAACTAAAATATTTGGAAATTATTTTCATCCAATTACAAAGCCTCTCAAACACTTACAAAAGCTGATGAGAGCGCTAATTCTTTAAATTACCGCCCTATCTCAAGGCTTTCTTGCTTAGCTAAAATATTGGAGTCCCTGATAAATTCTCAGATGCGGTACTTTTTAACAATAAATTGTATTTTATGTCATTTCAAATTTTTGGTAGAGATCTGTTTAGGGAGGATTGTATATATGTGGGTTGTGCTGTGTTTACATTTTAATTATTAAGGTAATATAAACTGTCTATCCCTCCTAAAGACCACTTAATCCCCACTACCCCCCTGTACAAGTTTCTCTACACTACATAAATTAATTTTAAAAAAGCATTGAGACTGCCAGTAGCCCCTGGTCCTCGCATAGATTACTTTTTCTTATGATGACTGATGGATAGATGATTCACTTACTTAGACAAATGTATTTTGTCACTTTGGATAAAGGCGTCTGCTAAATGCCATGAATGTAAATGTAAATAAACTGTTCTATTGTACTGTTGAAACTGGTTCATGTATTGTACATTTATTTTATTTGTTTATTTATTATTGATTGTTCCTTTCCTTTGTTCTCTGTAAATAGGGCCTGGTGAGAAGGAGACGGGTCTCCGTCAGGTTTCCCTGTATAACTAAAGCTTAAAAAAAAAAGCTAAAGCCTGTGAGCCTTTGGGAATGCTGCAGTATACAGAGGGCCATGTCGGGCCATGTGGCGCTATGACCATTGCCTCATCGCCCGGGACCGTCCTCTCAGCGTCACAGACCACCATGTGACCACCCAGACACATTACTGCACCGCTCAACAGACTTAATGATGATTGTCACTCTGAGGACATTTTCTTTTTAATCCCTTTCTTTGGGTTGACAAGGGATGAAATTTAAAGCGAATGTAAGGTTGTGGTTTGGAATTACACCAATGCCTTTGCATATTTATTTGGTCTTTGTGTTTTTTTCCTGTCTCATCATTATGGCTTGTTTTCGGTGATGCCTCTTTAACCTTTGACCCTATGCCAAAGCGGCTTTGAGCTCTGCGCTCTAACATCATCGTGTTCATCTGTGGGCACAGCACTAGGCTTGGCCATGTAGGAGAAAAGGGGTGGGGGAGTTGGGGGAGATACATTTTCAGCCTCTTTGTGCTTGCGCTTTGGTTTGGCCTCGAGGCAGGAGAGGCTAAAAAACAAACTGTTTATCTGCAGATGCGTTCCTGTCTGTTAAAGCCTCATTTGAAACCTTAAAGCAAACACTCACAGACCCCCCCCCCCCCCCCCCCATTAATCAAATGGTGCAGTCCACATATCACTCCATCAGCAGAATAACCCTGAGTCACAGTTGTCTAAATAATGACCCTGCCCCAACCCCCCCCTGCCCTCCCCTCTCTCTCTGGCTTCTCTTTTTTGTTCCTGGGTCCCCAGGGTTAGGGAGAGTCATGGCCTAGGAGGATCTGTGCTAACCGCCCTTCACTCTCTAGTATAAAGCCAGACAGCCTGATGCTATGACCAAGCATCCCCCTACCCGAACCAACACTGCTGAGTGGGACACTTTTACATTCCAATGTATGGGGAAAAAACATTAGCTTCAACGCTAACCGGTGAAAATAGGGACAGGCTGACCAGGGGGAAAATGTGTGTGTGTGTGTGTGTGTGTGTGTGTGTGTGTGTGTGTGTGTGTGTGCTTGCGTGCATGTGCCTGCAGGCGAGAAAAATATCCTAATGCAATAAAACACGCAAACTCTTTCTCAAGGTGATATATATATATATATATACACAGTACAACAAGTCTGTTGCATGTTAACGACATAAATTCCTATCATCCCATCAAATGTCAATCTCCCACCTGCCCTCACACAACTTAACACATTGCTATACTTTCACACAAGGGCCCCGCCATCTGTTGGCGACAGTGGAAGTTTCGGAAGTCGGAAAATCCATCCTTTGTTACACTGCTTACATGACCAAGGTGTCAGGGTGACCCAGCAGACCGTCTCTCACTCTCTCAATGCTGTCTTCAATTCTAAAACAACACAGGCTCCCTTCACTCAGTGTACAGCAGAGTAATGCAAAGTAGTGTCAAAAATGGTTATCTTTCCATTTCCTTTGACTTCAAGGCCTATGTGCTTGGCCAGTGTTGTTTTATAGATGTTAGTGTATCATAACACAGACATGGGCGCAGAGTAATAGGGTGTAGATAGGGTAGAGTAGATAGACGTACACACTCACACACACACACACACACACACACACACACACACACAGGCACAGTCAGCTCCACCACAGAAGGAGATAGGAACTGATAAAGATGCAGCTCTAAGTTTCCACTGGGTACGTTATCAGAGAGACAAACATGCTGGCTCACTGACAATGACGTTTGTGAGTACAGTACACAAATGAAAGATAACACACGTTTGGAAACCCCCCCCCCCCCCAACACAAACTCATTTAGAAATGGTAACTAACACACAACAAGGAGGGCCGCATACGCACACACCCAATCAAACGCACACAGAACGTTCACAGTAAGGAAATAGTCACACATTTAGTGGAATTCATTGCCCCCATTGAGGGGAAATACCAATGGGCCTGTTTAAAGTCAGGCTGTGAATAGATATTCTATTTTTGAGTTTCGTCACCCTCCCTGCATTAGTCCTGCCCGAGGCTGACAGCAGCATTAAGATGGGGCTAAATACTAAGGCGGGATTAGTCAAGAGAAATGGCAACATATCCGCCCCAACAGCCCAACAAACAACCCCAGACTATAGCCCCAGATAAACTCATCATAGGACATAGACTCCGCTATAGCTAGCTACGCTAGCGAAACGTCACCCGTCACAAGTTGGAACTACCATATAGGCCTATGGCGATAAGGATTTTCCATTCCACTGTAGGTCAGGAAGAACCAACCACCTAGCTATCCTCCAGAGACGTTTGATGACATAACACAGCATCGTGTGAATCACAAGATAGTCAACGCACTGTCAGGGAACATCTGACTCACATTCCTGTTCCGACTCCCCAGATATGATATCACCGGAGCTGGTAAATCCCACTCTGGAACCCCCTGACTTCTCCTCAACCTCCCCACAAACCTCACTGTAACTTCCCCCTAAAAGTGGACACTGCTACTGCTGCTGACTGACCAAAAATAAACCCAAAAGAAAAGTATTAGTCCAGATGACACATGTCACCATGGAAACTCCTGATGACAAGTGAGGTGGGGTGAAAGGTTGTTCTTAAGGGGATCATGTGACCTTGCAGTGGGCGGGATGGGGACAGGGGGGGAAGTTGCCATGGTTGGCAGCAAGGATAAGACACAGTTGGTGAGACAGCTGTACCCAACGGCGAGAGGGGGAAATCCCCCCGGTGTTCTGAGAGAAAGAGAGAGAGAGAGGGGGGGGGGGGGGGGGAGGTGACAGAGACAAAGGGAGAGCTCTCCATTGCTATCACCACACACTGTGAAATATAAACAACTTTGCATTTGAGCCAAAGTCATTATGTCATTATGCTAGCAGGGGTTTTAGGGCGTCCAAAACGAAGGACAGCTCTCGCAGAGTGATCATGGGCGACTCTTCACACGTCCATCAAATTGGTTTGCTTTTCCTTTTACAGTATATTAGCCTTTCTAGCTGCCACAGGACTGACTGTAGACTTACTAACAAAACAAAGAAAAAAGTTAGAGAGGAGAGATGACCATGTTTGGCTTTGGCAAACCTGAAAGGGGGTGGGAGAGGGGAGGAGGGGTGAGGGAGGCTGGGGTCTGGCCGTGGGAGGAGAGGGGAAAGAGGGGGTCTAGACACACGCTCACTCCGTCACCCTAATCAGGTGACCCAGGCAGGGCGAAGGGGAGAACCCCCAGATGGAAAAATCAAAAGGGGACAGGAACGGGGGAGGTAGGGGGTGAGGAGGGGAGGGGGGGAGTTCTGTGAAAGAGGGGATACCCTGGTTGAGAAATGTCAACCCTTGGCAGTGGAGGGACTGTCCACCTCCCCCTCTCTGTTCTCCCACCCTCCATAGATATTTAAAGCATTAACGGGTGACCCCACCCCGGTCGTAAGTCAGTGGAGCATCACGTTTCTGTGTTGTGTAAGGCTTTCACCTTTTTAGGGGATGCCCCCTCCCGCTGTTTGGCTGTGGAGGGACTGGTTATAACAAATATCAATTAAAGAGCTTTTTCTGTCATATTTCCCATCTCTCTCTGTCATTTACTCTCTGGCACTCTCTCCCCTGTCTCTGTCTGTCTTAAAGAATACATTAGCAAGCTGAGTTATTTGTGGTGGCTCAGTGCATTCCTGTCTGTACTGTGTGTCCCCTAGGGGAGACAGAGAGAGAGAGAGGGAGAAAGAGAGAGAAAGAGAGAGAGAGAGAGATTGAGACTCCCAGCTACTGTAACCTCAAATACATACAAGTATTTCATATCTACTGTATATGAATATGACTCAGGTCTGCAGCCTGTTAATTCTGACAACAAAACAACCAACCGTCTCACTCACTCATCTGTCTGTCTTCACCAGTGAAATCCTCATGTTTATTCAGGAGACGGAGGGGAGCGGTCGACGGAAAAATATGAATGAATGATTGGAAATGAAATGAATAACGGCTTCCGCTAAGACGGTGCTCCATGCAATTTCCCAATCTTTACCTAGCGTACAGACGGGCTCAAGGTAAAGCGAGGCTGAGTTAGCGTATATCCAATATTAAAGGCTCAGGCAATTATCCTTTGAGCCCTGAGGTATGATTGTGTTTAGGCACGGAGAGTGAAAAAGGTGCCAATGATTCATGATCATCACTGTGGATAAATGGTGTGTTTGGCCTGCTTTGAATGAGCGTGTGTGTGTGTGTGTCTCTGTGTGTGTGTGTGTCTGTGTGTGTGTGTGTGTGTGTGTGTGTGTCTGTGTGTGTTTGACATGCTTAATGAGATGTGATGGCCAAAGCCTAATGGGGTGTGTTTGGTCAGTCTAATGGAGTGTGGATGCGGTCGAGACACGGTTGAGCTGCAGTGCGGCTGCTGTAGAGGCTAAGCTTGGCTTGACCGCAACCGCGACTGGCGGGGTTAATGTTTATCAGTTCCTCTAAGCCCCTCCCCTCTGCCTTCTCTCCTCCATCACTCAAGGAGGTCGGTGATCGCTAAATAAAGCTCGACCCCTCCCTCCACCTCACCCCTCTAGGGGAGCACTAGGGTCCCTGTGCAAACTGGATATGTTTAAGCTCCGGAATGCCAATAACTCAAACACAGGGATAAACCAATTGTGACCTTTAACCTCTTGGCTGCTCCATCCAGCTCAAAACTGTCTTTGGAGTCTCTTGTCTCCCTCAAACGGGCCCATGTGCTGGGCTTGAGAGTGCATAGACCCCCCCCCCCCCCTCCCCTCCCCTCCCCCTCCCCATCCTACCCCCCTCTTCTACACCTTGCAGATTTACACAATCCCAACATCGTTAACAGGGACTATTCATGTAGACTATTGTGGGTTAGAATGTTCTATTCCTCACAGCGACGTCCAGTCCCCAAATCACACCTGTGTATTAGTCATCAGACCTCCATAGAAACGGGCTGAAAGATGCGTTAGTCACCCAGTGTCTATTCACATGCACGCCATCAGCACTGAGTTTCCCTTTGGTAGAGATCTCCAGAGAGTCGTTCGTTTAGTGCGACGGCCCAGTGATACAATCCCTGTTGATACATGGCGAGGTCACGATTAGAGAGTGAATGGGTTCGCCTAATGACGAGGCCTAGTGATGGTGATATTAGTCATCATCAGCTTGTTCTAAACCCATCAAATTGGTGTCAAACCCTGTGCTGACCCCGTCAGCACATAATCAAAAGCTTTTCATAGACTGATATATTTTCATAATCATAAACATTGTTGGAAGGATACAGGATTTTTGGACACAAAACGTTCTAAGCAAATGCCCAGGGTCTACAGTATTTAAAAATGTGATATAGAGCGACATTTGGAGATATATACTGTAGATAAAGAGAGAGAGAGAAAGAGAGAGAAAGAGCAAAAAAAACCCTGAATCTTTGCTTTCCCCCAGGCTATTGTTCAACAGCATAGCTGAGTCTATAACATTCGCCCACAGGGAATTATAGATATTCCAATGAGATTGCAAAATAGCAGGTAAATAGAGTATGCATATTTGATTAATAATTGATTAAACCTCAGGAAAAAAATACATTTAAAATCTGATGTATAGTCCTGCTTCTTGGAAATTCTATTACACGTGTAAATTATGCATTTCCCAAAACAGTGCAAATGCTGATTATTATGTGGGGAAGAACATTATAAGATGACTGTGTGTCCTCCCCAGAGATAGATCACTGTGCAGGGAACTGTATTTGATATGTTTTTTGATCTCGCATTTGATCTTGAGTGATTGCTGCCCTTACATATCCATCTCAAATTCTTGTTGTCTCAGCTGAATGTTACATTAGCCACAAAGGATGCTAAGTGTTTTGATGTATGTGTGTGTAATATGTCAGGATTGAGAAACGCTGTACAGTGGCCTAGTATCCGTGACTGCAACAGATGAACAGATTTATAGTATATGGACATTGTGGCTGTGGTCCAATGGTGTTGTGGGCTAATACACTCTGATTTCCAAGACATATTCCAATGCGTGCCAGATATGTCTGGTAAGCACCATGGGAGGAGGCAGAGGAGGGGTGTGTGTGTGTGTGGGGGGGGGGGTGATGAGGGGGGAGTGGCAGATCATTTGGTTTAAGGGAGATTAAACTAGATTATGAGACAGAGGAAAGAGTCACACTGCATCATTCCCCCAAACCCGTCATCCCCCCACCGCACGCACGCACGCACACGCGCACGCACGCACACACACACACACACACACACACACACACACACACACACACACACACACACACACACACACACACACACACACACACACACACACATACACACACACACACACACACACACAGACAGAGACACACAGACACACACACATACACACACAAACAATCTCCAGACTTAGGCCATTTCCCTGTTGGCGACAGCCCAGCATCACTTAAGGGCAAGTGGGGCTGGTCACAAGCGATTGTCAGTGTGATTGGTAGCCCTCGCACAGACCTCTGGAGCCCCCCAGGGCCGTGGAGATGACTGCTGGGAGTCGGACTCATTTGCACGCAACTCTTCTCTCCAAAATCTGACACGCACACACAAAAACTCTCCCCTCTCTTCCATTCTGTCTTCCCGTCTCCTTTCCTCTTTCTCTGGTTCTCTCATTCTCTCCTCCCTCTCTCTTTCTCCCCCTCCCTCTCTTACTTTGTGTAATTCCCTCTCTCTCTTCAGCAGTGTATACGGCAGACTAACAGAGAAATAGACTCTCTTCATTGAAGAAGAAAAAAATAGAAAAATCTTGTATATTAAATAGTGTGTGTAATATGGTAGTTCATGCTAATTTCAGAGCAGTTGTTATGCAGGCTTTGGCGGAGTTTAGTGGACGGAAAATCCACCTGTTGCCCGTCTGGTGAAATAAAAAATAACTAAATCAAAACATAATCTACAGTACAGACCGTACAGTGGAGTTGTTGTGTGCCTGTATTCAGAGGTTCAATTGGGCGGGAGTGAGCGGGAGCCGGTCTCCGGCACATCAAAATGAGAGCCAGGTGGACCAGAGCTCCAGCACATTAGCTAGGCTATTAACGGCGTTCACCCGCAATTTCGTGTGGTAAATTCAAGCCCATTTTAGTCTACATGTCGCCTTGTCAAACCTACGTATTTCGGGCAGTCATATTGTCTCTAATTGCACTGTTGCACTTCAGAGCATTTTCCTCATACTAACAGGGCATAAATAGCAAGTTTTTCAGTTGTGTTACATGGAACCAAAATTGCACTGAGCGAATGAATGAAACTATCAATTACAGCTGTCCCAACATACATTTTAATAGCAATAAAATTGCTTTTGTCCAACCCCAAAGAAGGTTTTGACCCCCCCCCCCCTCACCCCGCAGATGTGATAATAGCAAAGTCTGTCCATCCTTTACTCATTAAGATCATGTGAGATTATCTCATAGAGGCAGAACTCTGTAATATGCACCACCGATCTCACTGATTGAGCCCTAATGAGTAGGAGTGGGCTGCACACACACACACACACACACACACAAACACACAAACACACACACACACACACACACCACACACACACACACATACACACACACCCACACACAAACACACACACACACACACACACACACACACACACACACACACCACACACACACACATACACACACACCCACACACAAACACACACACACACACACACCACACACCACACACAGCACACACCATACACAGCACACACCATACACAGCACACAAAGACACACGCAAAGACACACGCAAAGACACACACAAAGACACAGACACACACAGGTTCTTTCCGGCGTTTTCCCTGGCCCTCCCTCCATCCAAACAAGCCTGCCAGAGCTGCAATTATAGGGAGGAAACCATGTATTTATAGAAATCCGAGTATAAATCTCAGAATGACTAGTTGTACGACGAGGGCGGGTTATATTTAACACGCTGTGATGTCAACACGCGGCTGGCCTGTTGCCATGGTTCCCCCCCCCCCCCCCCCCCCCCCCCCCCGGTCCAGTGCAGGCGCTCTTTCTTATCGGCGGCGTGCAGCAGACAGATGTGGCAGAGCCCAAGTCGCACGACGCACGAGGAGAATGACGGAGTGACACAACACAGATACGGCGTAGACTTACAGTACAAAGGGATAGACTACAAAGAGGCCATAGTGGCTGGGACAATGGACTCAGCGCCTGACTCTCATGAGCTCACATTCTGTAAGCTTGACGGTCTGCTACTGCAGGTTAGAGGCAGTCATAAAGTCGTTATATAGTGCTGTTTATGCGTCAATGCCATAGCCTATGCTGAAACTGACCATAATGCAAAATGGCTTACGAGAGAGAGAGAGAGAGAGAGAGACACTGGAGATCCTCCTAAAACTGAAGTGACAGTCAATCCACTGAGATGCTTTAACTCTACAACTCTACATTTGTCTTTAACAGACTGAACATGTGCCCTTTTCTCTAATTTATGTAAAAAAAAAACTAAAAAAAACAGAAGAACTTCCCTCTACCTTGATTCAACCAATCCAACCATCTTAGAGCTCCATATTCCAACAGGTCTTTGATCTCCTCTTATTTACGATACTCTTTCTGTATCGCCCTAGACACTGATCTTAGGTCAGGTTTTGTGTCCACCCACCTATTGGTTAGGACTTGTGGAAGGGAAGGTGATCCTACCCAGACCGAGATACGGTACAGTTCAGAGGCGTTGGTGTTAGTAATAACACCGCAGTCATGATAATATACTATTAACCACTGTAGTTGGGTCCTTCCTTTCAGACCCTATCTTAGTCAACACATTGGTTCAAGACCGTTTAAACGGATACTGTATGAGTGCACAATAGATGACAACCACTGAAAAGGATCATTATGAAGACCAGCAAACCAACTCAAACGATAGAAGCCTCTTGCGACTCTTTCTTTAAAAAATGAGCTACAGTACACTTACCTAGGCAACACATGGGCAATTTTCAATTGTGGATGACATGGTTATGGTTATGTAACACACATTCAATGTGAGCCAGGCTCATGTCATGCCTGTGTAGTGTTTGTGGATTATAATGCCAACCAGCCAAACCAAGGGGATGAATGAACACAAAGCAATGCCCTCTCCATGGCCCAGGAGAGGTTCCATACTTGACGTGAAGTGCTAAAGAAAAGGGGATGAAGAAAAACTGGAAAAGGAAGAAGAAAAAAAGGAAAAGCAGACCTCTACTTGTGAGCCTAGAGAGAGAGAGAGAGAGAGGGAGAGAGAGAGAGAGAGAGAGAGAGAGAGAGAGCGCGAGGCTAACAATTTAGCATTCCGCCAAAGCTATTTAACCTTTGCTACGACATTAGTATATTTCTGTTTCCCCCCATGGAGGATAAAAGAAGTGTTGTGAAGACGAGGGTCAAAAGGAGACCCTCGTGGGCAGAAAGTTGTAATCCACAACTCTGAGAGTGACGTACTGTTTCAGATGGGATTACATCATAGTGGCCTAGCAGTGTTTGTCCTCAAAGGGATGGAGAGAGAGAAAGAGGGAGGGATGAAGGGGGAAAAAAAGAGAGAGAGGGGACAAGATGGAGAGAGACTGCATTTACAGTCACTGGGAGTTGAATGCACATTGAATGATTCAACAGCTATTTTCATACCAGCAACTGAATTATGCAGAAAAAAGAAAGAAAGAAAAAAAAACGTAATCTGAAAATAATATTCCATTATGCATGCATGTGCGGAGTCCTCTAAGAAAAAACGGCTTGCAGATCCAGGGCTTTTTACTCCTGGTTCTAAGGCACGTGACTCTAGAACGCCGAGTACGAAAATAGACAAAATCCTTGCCATGGGTGCTACGCCACCTCAGAGTAAAGCTATTTATAG
>NC_139674.1:10115508-10125508 GCF_951799395.1 Argentina silus
GAGCTGCCCTGTTTATTTGTTTCTGTCCATCTGTCCTGTTTTCTGGCCAAAATTAGTTTCTATTTAATTGCATTTCCGTTGCAGTTGAAGACTATTGGTGTTGGTGGAAATACATTGAGTTGCAATTTTCTTAAAGAATAACACTGAATATAGACTAACGTGAAGGACTACAGTAAAGATAATCAATTAAGGGAAGTAAGTTGGTAAGTAAAGCTGCCTCTGAAAAACTCAACACCTCATGGCAGGTGTTGTGGAGGTGAGCACACCCTTCAACAATAGTTTGGCTCCGGTGTACGCACACACTTCTATCCAGCGTTTCAGGTGTTTCTGTGCAGTGCTTACACACCTGCTGTGTCTGGAAAGCCCTGCAAACACGTACTGTAGACAGATGGGCTACTGACAGATAGAAACAGACCCATATACACGCATATGTACATACACAGACACACACAGACACACACACAGATACCATTACCTTCTGGCCTTGGTTAGGACAAAACGTATGTGTGCGTGTGTGTGTGTGTGTGTGTGTGTGTGTGTGTGTGTGTGTGTGTGTGTGTGTGTGTGTGTATATGTGAGTCTGTGTGTGTGTGTATATGTGAGTCTGTGTGTGTGCATGTGTGCATGTGTGCGTGTGTGTGTTGACAAATCATATGCTTATAGATGACCCCCCCACCACCACCACCCACACACACTTAACGACAACCGGTTTCAACACAGAGGCACCAGACCTTTGTAGGACTGTTGGTTTACAGTAGATTGGGAACAAAACACTGGGTATGATAGTAATAATACTGCAGAGGCAGCGGTCTATTAATCTTAGAAATGTCTGGAGAAATACTGCGGTGTCTGTGCACGCCTTGCTCTTTTTCTGTTGAGTACATCCTCTGATCTACAATCCCACTGCATGTATCACTGAACACATCTTAGTTTGCCCCACAGAGGGGCCTGCGGAGATCTCACTTTTGTCTGATGTTGAGTTTGTTTGCTTGTTCATGTTAAAAGACGGCCAGTGGAAACAGTGGGAGAGTAATAGCTGATGGTCGTAGAGATGATCTCTCCCTCAGTGTTCTCTGTTGGCGGAGACTGCGTCACCACAGCAGTGCGCTCTCTGCACATTAACTGGGTTAGAGAATAATTAAAGCTCCATGATGATGAGTGCTCTTTTATTTTTTGAAATTGCATTTTGTAATCATTCTCATGAGAAGCTAAATGTAGCCCTGTGGCGCGTACGAAACCGAATCCGGAAAAAAATAAGAAAAACGCATCACACAGCATTTTCATAAAAGCGTGAAAGACCCCATTGCATTCTTAATTATTCGTAGTCATTTATTTTGTGAAATGATGTAATATTCCTCTAACTTGCTAATCCCTCTGGCCGTCAGTCGTGAACTACAGGAAACAAAAGGTGACAAAAAAGAAAGAGGTTCAGTCAATTAAACAATGTCACAGGGAGTTAATGTCCTCCCTGGCGCTTTTGTCTTAATGAATGGCCGATAAGTATTTTTTTAATTTCACATGTCTCTGTTGTTGTGTGGGGATGTGATATGCCTTTGGTATTGTTCTACCTCCAGGGGAGAATGCCACGCGGGTAGAGGCGGCAGGGACTGCTTGGAAGCGATCTGACACTAGAGTAATTAGTTTTCCGTAGTCACTGTCTGGATTGAGGGCATTTCTCCACTGTGACAATAGCATCTGTCAGTACTTCAAGTCCCTGTCCTTATTCTGTCTCTGTCTGTTCCTCTCTCTCTCTCTCTCTCTCTCTCTCTCTCTCTCTCTCTCTCTCTCTCTCTCTCTCTCTCTCTCTCTCTCTCTCTCTCTCTCTCTCTCTCTCTCTCTCTCTCTCTCTCTCTCTCTCTCTCTCTCTTTACGGCAACTGGACATACAGGCACATGACTGATGCATATGCGTAGCAATTAGCATAGTAAGTATATTAGAGAGCAAAGTTGGACAGCTGCACACAAGGACAGGACGGGACTTTTCAGAGAGCTGAATCCATCTGGAACACACAGCATCAGTCTGTCAACATATACCTCAACTTGTCAATATGTCAGGAGGTCCCCAGTAGTTAACATGAGGTACAAGGGAAATGGGTTTGAGCAATCAATACTATGGCCTTTTCACAAAGGACATGGGGAGAAGACACACACAGTGTGGCAGCAAGAAGGAGTGTGTGTGTGTGTGTGTGTGTGTGTGTGTGTGTGTGTGTGTGTGTGTGTGTGTGTGTGTGTGTGTGTGTGTGTGTGTGTGTGTGTGTGTGTGTGTGTGTGTGTGTGTGTGTGTGTGTGTGTGTGTGTGTGCGTGTGTGGGATCAAAGGCCACTGACTGGGGGGGGTGCAGCAGCAACAGCAGTAGGTGGTTTGAGGTCCTTGTGACAGATGAGTGACCCACCTTTGGTGCTCTAACATCAGAGGTGCCGAGAGAAACATGCTAAGAATAAAATGTGGAGCAGCTCTCTTGATGCACTGTCCACACCACAACTAGAGCAGGCGGATGGGCACACACACACACACACACACACACACACACACGACCACTCAACAGTGAGTGACATTGACAGCATAGCCACGGTCGTGACTGCTTGCCATCACTCTGCGAACAGTCTGTTTCTGTGAAAAGGGAATAAAGGAGGGGTGGGGGAGGGGGGGGAGGGGGGGAGGGGGGGAGGGGGGGGGCGTTAATGTGTGTAAAGGCATGCATTAATATTCAACTCTGACGGTGCTGGTGAGTGACAGCCTTGTTATGATAAAATAAAAACGATTATCAATTCAGGGTTGATTTCTAATCATCTAATGTTGCTGCATTAAATATGGCTAGACACGGGGGACTTAAACCAAAGATGAAGCCAAACATGTGTGACTTGGTGCAATGTAACCTTTCCTTTATGACTGGCAGAGGCTCACGTTTAACTATGGCGCAGCTAAAGATGAAATGCATTTTCTCCATTCATACAGTCCTTCCACTGATGATAACATATCATGGAACAAACCAAAACATATCTTTTCAAGGATATTCACACATCCCTTCATCCTTCCTCCCTCACAGCCAAACGAACAATGACATTTAATTCCAAACCCATCACCCACCTACGAAATACAGCCAAGTGGTTACGGTACCTAGATGCTAATATATTCGCCTCATTTGCATATGGTAATGAACACAGTGATTAAAAAGTGTAATGAGGGGTAGTGCTCGTGTGCCAGATGAACCTGGCTGTGCGGAGTGAGCCAGTGAGACTGGGAGAGTGTGTACTCTCCTTGCCTGGAGCCAACGCAAGTCTCTTTTGTGTTCTTTAAGTGTGTGTCTGAATAGAGACAGGCAAAGAGATTGCATGCACATTGTCACGGAGGGTTACATCACTGTGTGTGTAGGCATATGTGTGTGTGTGTGTGTGTGTGTGTGTGTGTGTGTGTGTGTGTGTGTGTGTGTGTGTGTGCGCGTGCATGTGTGTGTGTGTGTGTGTGTGTGTGTGTGTGTGTGTGTGTGTGTGTGTGTGTGTGTGTGTGTGTGCGTATGTGTGTTAGCACCTCTCCTGTAGGAATGATTGCTGTTTCACAAAGATAGCATAGCATATTCAATTATATCATCATTTTCTGCTGCTGAATTGAAGGGTTTGGCCAATTAAATGACTCTGGGGTGTTGACGTGTGTGCTGCGTTGGTTTATCCTCAAACGTCACGTCTACGCCACTTATGAATTGCAGAAAGGGTACAGCGATAGAACGTGCGTCAAATTCTCATTACGTACTGTTCTTACATAATAACCTTGAACATCAGGAAAAGATGTTGAAAATTAAGGAAAAGCTTCATAGAAGTGTAGAATAAAGATAGACAGACCTCATTCCTTTAGAAAGGACAACATGCATAGAAGCGGTAGAATAGAACTAGAATAGAACTAGAGCAGAACTAGATAAGAGCTGAAGAAGCTGAACTTCAGATTGCATTTGACTTGATAAGAGTGTGTTCTGACAAAGAGGATGGAATGATACATTAACTGTAACATTCTAGAGGGCATATTCCTACTCTCTGACGATGAAAGGATTATATTCCGCCTTTTTTTCAGTTAATAAAGGATGGTGCTCCTTTCAAACCCTCGCTCTGCCGTCATTCGGTTACGCCTGCATACGCCGCAGCTTGTGAATAGAAGTCTTTGAAAGCTTGGCTCAGATTGACTTAACCTCTTGGAATGGAACATCGGTAATTCACTCCGCTGTTTACCGGTTGGCGAACATGAAGTTTTCAGGCCGATGTTAACGGGGGTGGAAGTTACAGTACAATGGGTGACATCTCATGTCAGTACACACACACACACACACACACACACACACACACACACACACACACACACACACACACACGGCTGACTTTATTCTCAGTCAAGGTCATTCTCTGAACCATAAAAGGCTATACGTCATCCCACTCATACAGAAATCACCTGGGCTGGACTGTATGTACATGTGTCAAAATGGCTCATGTGTATACTGACGCAGGAAATTCATAACGGGCAATGTTGAAGGACACGTCTTGCACAAATGAGCAGATGAGCGTTCTTTTGAAAAAGCGTCACACGCAAACAGTTCAGACATCTGCTGCTTGATGAGAATGTGTCTTTGGTATACACCACATGCCTGTGTCGTCCAGTCTCGTGCGTGCACCCTTGGCACAGTTGATACTGCACTAACAATTCCAGCTATAATGGATTGTAAAAGCTTTATAATGCCTTAGGTATCATTTCATACTTGTCCAGCATTATTGTCAGCAACACCACAAGGGCTTATACATGCTTACAAGTAACAATGCATTATTCATTTACAATTTAAGTCCTCTCGCAATCATGCGAGCGGACACACTGCATTCCGTACAACCCCTGGAATTACAGCTTTACTGGGTCAATAAGAAGACCTAATGAAAAGTGCGTTTCCATGCCAACGACACCCTCCCCCAAGTCCTGGCTGGCTTGATTGACCGTTACACAGACCCACAGTGTGACGAGCCGGTGTTTGAGAGGATCATCCTCTACCTGCCTCCGCCTCAATACAAACACATCAGACGTGTGTGTGTCCTCGCCTCCTCACCACAGCACGCACACACACGCGCACACGCACACACACACACACACACACACACACACACACACACGCACACACACACACATAAGTTTACACTCTTCAGGGTGGCCATTTGCTTGTCAGTTGTTGTTTTTTGGGGGCACAGAGCAACAGAAGTTGGTCTCACTGCCCAACCGTCTGGATCCTCTGCAGAGCGAGCCATGGCTTTGGATTCTAAACACACACTTAGAGAGTTGGTGGAGCCGTGAAAGGCTCCTCTGGTGAACCTGCCCCACGCAGGGCACTCAGATGGACCATCAGCCCCCTCCTGCTGCCCCCATGCAGGCATTGGCTCTGAGCGGAAGGTGGGGGGGCTCAAGTGTGTGTGTGTATGTGTGGAGGGATCTTATTCATGTCCGAATTTGAACTACCACTCTTCCATCAAAGCACTGGGGAGCACAGCTCACAGGCGGGAGCTCACTCACTATGTTTCATTATAGGTACTTATCTCTGACTGGAGAGAATAGTCCAAGGAGAAGGTGGTTTTGGGGGAACAGCAGAGGGGAAGAGGGAGAGGGGGGGGGGCAAAAGCCTATATGGTGTTTTCCTTTATGGTTTATTTTCATGGATAATGGAGATAATATTACAAAGGAAAATCCAAGAACAAATATTGTGTGGAAGGAGGGGGCACTATTTGATGTGTTTCATTATGATCAGTCATTAGCGAGAAACTGAGAAAAAATATTCAGAGGAATATGTGTAAGGAAATTGTGTGTCTGTAGGGAGAGTAATGGGAATAAACTTGATAGCTGGGAAAACAGTTGATATAAAAGGAAAAGTGGGAAATGCTGAGCTGGCTAGGCTGGGGACTAAATTCAGGTTTTATATCAGACCATGTTCCTTGTGTTTATTCATCTTGGCATCCCGGCCAAGAGGTCAACAGAGGCGTGTTTACAAAAATCCCCAATTCCCAGAATGTTGTGCCGGCAAAGATATTATCAAAATACAGGAAAGGCTGCCAAGTTCAAGCCCTTTTGACTCCTTGGCTGTTTTCAAGTCCATGGCTTAATAGCTGCACCCCTGCGAAAGGATTTACCTCAGACTTCTGCATATTTTACCTCCTTTTTGTTGTGACTTTAAATGCATCGCCTGACTTCAGGATGACCTCTGAAATGTTGTGTTTTGTTAATTAGCATGCAGACTGTTGTTGTGACCTATGACCTTTGTTGTTTACAGTGTAAGAGCTAGTCCCTGTCTCTAGGATACAGTTGTGCCTACTGGTTATTTTGGACAGGTGTCGCCACCCTACAGCCAACCATGTCAACCTTCTCAGGACAGGAAGTGCAAACTCAAATATATCCCCCCCCTCGCCAACCCCCCCTCCCCTGCAGTGTTTCACCCTCACACGTTGGCACATGTTTGACACACACACACACACACACACACACACACACACACACACACACACACACACACACACACACATCCATTCATGCATGCTGTAGATATGCTCACAAATGCACACGCACACACTCACGCTCACACTCACACATGTGCGCATGCAAACACACACGCACACATACACTTCTCGCTTGACTCTTTAACTCGCTTTGCCCTGTAATCCCACACTGTCAGTCCCCCCCTCCCTTGCTGTCCGTCCCATCCTCTTTCTCCAAATGTCATATGTGAGGTGCTCGTCCCTGGGACAATGAGAGGGATAGGGTTTCCAGGCAAGACTTAGCAGCAACCAAACTTAGCTCTGACTCATGGGTGGGGTGGGGGGTGTTCTGCCATCTACTGAAGGGAGGGGAAATCCCACCCTCCCATCTCACCACCAACCCTCAGAACAGTAAAATTAGCCTGCCAACAATAGCCCTTGAAAATGTGTTCTTGTCATCTTTGTGCCCCTTGGAGGTTAAATTGCTCTGGTGACTCGGAGTGTAATGATTGGCCGACGGTTGACGGCTTGGAGACTACGGATTGGCTAGTGAACCATGAGCACGGCTAGGGGTATTTCCTGGTCAGGTCATGGGGTCACGGAGGACACCTGGCCCTAGCCATGAGCACTGTGACATGCAGAGCAGAAGTATGGTATTTCAACTAAATGACACCAGATTAATATTGTTTCACTTCTATAGGAGACATGTATGTTTAACATAGCTACTGTATACACTGTGTAATGGTCATAGAAGGAAATTGAGATGATATAAAAACACTTGGATTATGATAATTCATCGAAGTCACTGTTAGTGCTGCATAATCCAAATACACAAACAAATGCCTAGCACTTTCACACTGAATATCTGCTACCTAATATCTGCTACCTAATTAATTGCCAAGTTATATGTATGGGAGACTGCATCTCCCTGAGCAGACAACGTATTGTGACAAAGTAACACTGACACCTATTCTCTGAAGTTGTTCTCATTTTCCTCTCTAATCATTTCTTTCTTTTTAAAGCTTGGAATGTCCTTCCGTGTCACAGATACCGAGCTGTCCTGTCACCGTCAACAGCTGCTCACAATGTGAACTGTCAAGAAATCAAACTAAAAACAGAGTGACTGATGTCTGCACAAAAATGGCCACCGTGATAGGATCTGGCCTCCTGTCTCTGATGGATGCTCCTAATGATAGGTGGAAGGAAGCGAGTGGCATTCGTTCTTCTGGGGTCGCTTCATATCTACCGAATTTCCCTGACTTGATCACGGTAAGCAAGTATTACAGATACACATATTGGGTATGGATGGCTCTCATGATTAAGAGAAAAGATGGAGAAGAAAGAAAAAAAAGAAGGTAATGAATGGGTGATGGAAAAAAGAAAAAAAAAATTGGTGGGAGTCGGAGAAAATGGAAAATAGACAGAAAAAGGGAGAATTCTCTGGAAATGTTAGCACACTGTAGTAGTTACTATTTATAGATGTTTTATGGGTCATGGGACTTGTGATACTCTAGTAAATCAAATTTTGCCTTTGGTGCATGTACGCAGAGTGCTATATAATGTGTGTGTGTGTGTGTGTGTGTGTGTGTGTGTGTGTGTGTGTCTGAGTTAGTGCCACAATACAAGCATGTACGCACCACTTAATGTATGGGGGAAGGGGAGGAGGACATAGTGCATAAGGCTGAGCTCTGGGCATGTACTGTGACATGAATGAACACACACACACACATACACACAGACACAGACACAGACACAGACACAGACACAGACACAGACACAGACACAGACACACATACACACACATACACACATACACAGACACAGATACAGACACAGACACAGACACAGACACACACACACACCACCAACCCTGCCTCGCCCTGTTGCTCTTTAAATGAAGCCACACTTTGGTTTAACTAGCTACAAGGCTAACCCCTCTAGAGAGTCCACATCACAGCTGCAGTTGTGAAGCGCATATTGGACGTCACAACCTTGCGGCGTCATCAGATGAACACACACACAGGCTTAATATAGCCACCACCGCAGATCTACCCCACTGTCCTGATGCCCATTACCCTGACTGCCCCTGGGGTCATGTGGCATGACATGCCACACCAAATGTCACTAAATCCATTAGACAGCCAGAGGGTAGGCCCCTCTATTGCCTGTCTAGAAAAGAGAGTTTTCTTATTGATTTCTGCCCTCATCTAAGCCTGGTTTTACTTCAAGTGGTCTGTGACGACGTGCTCCTTTACAGCAGAGGAAGAGGATTGGAAGGTTGGAAGCTGGGCATGGTAGAGAGTGGCCGGGTGAGGAGAGGGAGAGAGGGGGGGGGGACGGCGGGTGAGTGTAGGATAAAGACAGAGTGAGAAGGACATAGATCGACGGGAGTACATTGATAACAGGGTCATACATGCAGATACAATTTCTCAGATAAAACACGCTACATGGTGAAAATGGGGAAGCAACCAAAGATAGAGATATAGGTTTCCTTAACTCAGAAGACACATCTCAATGGAGGATCAACCGTTCACACGATGACAATGATGCCAGGTCACACCCCCCACACCCCCGCCCCCCTCCCCCATCTGCATTCCAAACACAGTCAATCAATACCAAAGATATGCAAATAGCACGTCTCCAATATTCCAAGTGTACCTCTTTCGCTAGGACAGGATCAATAACTCGGCTGTGGACTGATTGATCAGTTCCGTTTGAACAGCAGAGACTGGGAGATTGACCAATCACAGGAGTTAAAGGCAGCCATGCCATAGGCATCCTCTCAACACTTTGTGCTAATGCAAGAGAGATTGTACATGACATGGTGTCACGCTTTGAGGTTCCATTTCAAAGACAAGTGGGGGTGTTCACATACTGTCTGTATCAAAGCAGTCAATATGATTCCAAGGGTTTAAAAGAATATTTCACTTCAAAATGAACATTTGTCAGATGTTTTCAGACCTCAAAAGTGGTCTAATACCGAGGTGAGCCCATGTCCTACGCCATCTGCTGTGAAGATGCAGCAACATGCCTCACTCCCAAATGAATGGGGAAATAGGCACCAGCCGAAATGAAATGAGATGATGCCTATCTGTTACCTGGTGCCCCAGCACGATGGGTGCTTCATCAAGCTAGGACCATGTGTCCTGGAAGGGAGGTGAGCTCGGTGGCTGAGCGATCGCACTGACTGGTTGACACTTAATTGCTTTTTTGCATGGGATGAGAATCAATTAGCGTGCAGTGTCAACAAAGACTGAGACAGGATAGTTTCAATTAGAAAAGGTGTTATTCCAACCGGCGTGAAGCCAGATAAAGCACTTCATTACATATTGATCAAAAGATGGTACCCAGACTAAAGAGCCATGTAGCTCGCAAGCAATGGCTAAATAGTATGGCTTATGAGCCAGACTAGCCTATCTGACCCATTCATTCATGTAGTTATACTGCACAGATACTGTAGATTTATTTAGCAGAGGGGGCAATCAGAAGGTAGAGAAGGGCTGCTATTGGTTACTG
>NC_139674.1:10130508-10145508 GCF_951799395.1 Argentina silus
TACTTTCTACTCACTCTCGTATTCCAAAAATACTGACAACATTGGCCTGACATACCAAAATACCCACCACACAAAACGACCAACATTGACCTAACATTCTAACTTCCCGAGCTGGTCATTGAAATGATTGGTTGTGAAATGATCGATCTTAAAGCAACACTCCTTGTATTTGTCTTTGCGGTTATCACCGTGCAAACAGGAAGAGAGACCGAGAGGAGAGCTTATTAACAGTGATCTGAAAGTGTTCTTCAGCCAACCGGTGAGAAGATGAGAGAACATGGTTATCTGAATGACCAGAACCACCCACAGCCGTCCTTTCACAGCCTCTTGAAGGATGTTTTAACCACATGGTCCCTCGACAGGACCATGGCAGATTTTTCTATTTCTGGGAGCCAGCCGGGTATTGCAATTACACTGATGGAGGGATGAAGGAAAGAAGGGGAGCTTTTCCTTCCAGAGAATGAAGCAAAAAAAACAAGAACTAGGTTGTATGATTGCTGTAACTGCCTCCAATTGTCCAAAATGGCCATCTTTACAACATGGAGAGAGAAGGAGAGACAGAGGGAGGGGGAGAGAGAGAGAGAGCGACAGAGACAGAGAGAGGGAGAGAGAGACAGACAGAGAATTCACACACCGCTCATTCGATTTCTATGACTCCAACGCAGTTACCAATTGTGAAAAAAGGGAATAGCATTCACATGTTGCCAGATAGCAGTGGGTTGCCTTCATTAAAGCCTGACCTTTGGAAATAAAGAAAAACGAAATGAGTCATGAAAATCCATTAAATCTGCGACTCCACCTCCACTTCCAACAGTAATCGTGTGGCCACTCGAGATAGACTGACTGACGAACTTGCTGGGAAACGGTACCTGACACCTAAATGGGTTATTTGTTTATAGGCACCTGCTGTGGAGAGACATCAATCTTATTTGCATAATTACAAGGAGGGAGATATGGTTGTCAGGGGCGACTGGCTTGTGGCATTAGAGAGGCAGGTTATTCTCTAATACTGGGCTGGGATTCAATCAAACTCGCATTGCGGAGTAATAATTACGACTATCTTCTGTGTCACAGAAAAGTGCATTTTAAAGGAGGGTATTTTGAAACATAGTCATAGTCGAAACACACTCATTCTCTCAAGCCAATCATGACAGTAGGTCTGTATGAACAGATAGTACTAATATCCTCTTCAAGTTAAATTAAGTGTTGTAAAGTGCCATGGACAGAAAATACTTAAGACCTGACAACTCATATTAACATCAAATGCTACTCATGTCCGCCGTTTCCGACTATAACGTGACGTCAACTAATCACAAGAACTCATCTATGAGCTTGTCACAAGATGACCGGAGGCTCGGAAAGCTCTCAGGAAGCAAGGCCACTGTCCCCTCTCGTACAGGACCATCATCCATCACCTCCTGACAGGGCTTCAGCCTGGAGTTTTTGGGGGGCTTCACGGGATGGTTCTCTCAGTGGGGGCATATTAGGGTGTATGTATCTTCCTCTAATAAAACCTAGCATCTCTGAGGTTGAGGAAGCAGTAGAGCATCTGAGGTTGAGGAAGCAGTAGAGCATGTGTTTTTGGGTGAAATAGCCCCAAGGAAAAGACAGGTTGATGCAAACATTTGTTCTAGATAAAAGCAAGAAAAAGCTATTAACCTCAATAACCTGTAATTACATAAAAAAAGATTTTAAAAATGAACAGAAAGCTGAATTATGCACCTCGTAGTGCATTACCAAATGATGAAGTATTCCACATTTTCAGATATATTGACAATGATGTATGTATGTATGGATTGGCAAGTATGGATTGGCAAGTCAATTTTTTGTATCTAATACCGGCACTTTTTGAGGCTTTGGTTGTCTCACTTTGACAGATCCAAAATGACAAAATGAGGAGTGGACAGCTTTTTGACAGCTACGGTGTTTAGGGTAGACTCCAGATAGCCATGTGGTGTCAAAGACACACGCATCAGAGACATGTCAAGATAGAATTTCCACTCAATAATAACAAACACCAGTCAAAACCATCAATAAGCTTGAACTGAAATATATATGTCTATCAGAGGAGGCAGAAATCGGAGGACGGGTGCATTACAATGAGCCCGTCCTCAGGTTTTCTGCCTCCACCAGCCTCCCCTGATGTCTATGTCTATGAAGTGTTGAAGAGCTATTTTCTGAACAGTGGTTTTGATGCTTTTTGTTCGTACATCGTCTTGAAGCTTTGAAACATGACTCATCGTTCCCTGCGGAAAATGGCAAAAAATCTATTTTCTCCACTTATTTCAAGCTATAAATAGACTGGGTCATCAGAATCGATTCCATGGGCTTTGTCCCGTGGGCCTCGTCATGCATCTGTGTATGTGTGTACATGTGTGTATGATATACTATGTTTCACATACAGACGTGTATTTGCATACATTATGTACTCTATGTATGTATTCATAACATGTATGTGTGTGTGTGTGTGTCAGTATGTGCAAGCAAGTGTGTCTGTGCATACATGCTTTTGTTTACATATGCGTATGCATGCTCTTGTATGTGCATTGGGCTAGAATAAACTATGTCCAGGTGAGATGGGATGGGATATCAGTAGACAGCAGACTGGCGTATGTGTGCGAGTAGTATGTGTATCCGTGCATGCTTGCGTGTCTGTGTGTGTACTGGGTAACAAGTAGCCACCAAGAATGGTGTCCCTTCCCGGCAGCAGGTGGGTGGTGGGGGGACATGGACTTACCATCCTTGGATCTGTCGGTCCATATCGATCCCTCTCGGTCTTATTTCGCTGCTGCCAAAACTCACAGCTCCACACTGATGGGAGACAATTACCCCTCACTTCAGCCAGACCACACTGAAAAACAACACAGAGCACAACAGAGGCACCGGTGGGTAAAATCACCTCTACCAAGGCATGTGTCTCTAAACAAGTGTTTATCTCAAAAACAGATTGATCCCGCACGCACTGAATACTGACGTCTCCTGAGATTCCACTCATAGTTTTTTTCGCCCCCACAGCTTGTTTCCAAAGAGACGCCAAGGCTGGAGTCCGGGGTTGTAGGCGTAGAGGTTAAACGCTGTTTACACACCTTTTTTTATTTGGGTATGAAAAGGTGCATATTTTAATGTTAATGTTTACGTTTGGTTTCCGGTGTCTAGCCTTTACAGACCTTTTTTCCTACCACTACATGTGCTGGACTCCATATGAAACTGAGATGGGGATCAAATCCCAAATCTTTACTCTTTTCCTAGGGTGGGAGTACGTGGGGGGACTGTAAACAATATGAGGACTAACTATTATTTCGTAGCCGGTTTGACTGTCGCCAGACATAAACAGTTGATCTGTAAACCCATGATCTTTTATTGTTATTTTTATCTCTCTTTATTAATCTGCCAAGGTTGCCTCTCTCACGCAATCCCTGTTGGTCAAAGGTCAGCTCCCATAATCCCGCTGTGATCTGGAGGATTGGCTGTGGAGGTGAGGGAGTTAACCCCGTAATGACCCACTATCATACGACCACAGTAGCTAGTGTAGGAAATACACTAATGGGGCCAATCACCCAAACAACATTTGGGCTTACCTTAAAAAGGTTAACAATTGATACCAAAGTCATGAATGAGAAATCAATGTCTACATATCCTGTGCAGAAGCAGCATTGCAAGCAGTACAATAAGGAATATTGATACTTCTAAGGACAATATTACATCAGGAAAATGTGGTTTGATGAACGGCCATACTTTCACAAACTAAACCTGTATGTTCACTGCTAAACTCGAGACAGAAACAGATGGGGATTCCGAACACCAAACTCCTCACAGGGAGCCCAAGCCTCAGTCAACTACTGCTCCTCTGTTACACAGCCCCGATCCTGTCTCCTTGGCTGTTGTTGCTATCGTCATAGCAACTGTTCCCAAGGCTCTGCTGTACCCATGTCACAGGGCTGAAATTTCAAAGGAAGAAAAAGGTAGAGGTGTGTGTGTGTGTGTGTGTCTGATTGACTGACACACTTTATTAATTTGAAAATATGATGCGGTTGAATCTGCATTATGTTCTCAGTCATGGTCACATTTCTAGGTGTATTTTGGTTAAAAAAACAGATTTGTTTGGGAAACTGCCTTGCAGCCGAAATACCCCTTTAATAAAATCTAAATCCCTTTGACTTGATGTGCTGACATTAAGGTGTGATAAATAATATTTCCCTCGGTGATCCATTATTACTGTGTATCGTTGACCTATGTTCTATTAGTATTAGTATAATAGTATATCACAGTGACAAACATTGCTCTACAGAGGCACAGCTGACGACACCTTAGAAATGCTTCTCCCCTCTGTCCACTGTCACCAATTAGAAGACAGGAGTGGACTTGAGTGTGTGTGTGTGTGTGTGTGTGTGTGTGTGTGTGTGTGTGTGTGTGTGTGTGTGCTTGTGTGCGATTACGTGCGTGCATACAGTGTGTGTATGCGTGTGTGGGGGGGGGACGTGGGTCGGATGACACCGTCAATTAAATCAAGGAAAGCAGGGAGCTGTTTGTGTGTGTGTGTGTGTGTGTGTGTGTGTGTGTGTGTGTGTGTGTGTGTGTGTGTGTGTGTGTGTGTGTGTGTGTGGGTGGGTGTGTGTGTGTGTGGGTGGGTGTGTACAGCACATGCCAGACCAGCCTGTCCAGGCTAATGTCAGTCATTAACGACCCCGTCATGGAGGTTCTCCTCCAGGTTCACGTCACAGAAGATTTACTGCAGTCATAATACAGGCTCTTTACACTACTCAGCTGGAGTAAGCCCCAGCAGACAGCCTCCAGGCTCCCTTACACCTCTGAAATGCCATGGCAGGTATTAGTGGTATGCTTATAGCCCCATCTTATTCTCTAGGGGCTAGACTCCAATCCAACCACACTGCTAAAACATATATGGTCGGAGGACGGCTATGGCTGCTTTGGAACACTGTGCCCGAACCCTAACCCAGATTGAATGGTAAGATTTGATATATTGTGGTCCTCTGTGGCTCAGTGGGTAGAGCATGGTGCTAACAACGCTTAGGTTGTGGGTTTGATTCCTGCTGGGACCATATATACTGAAATGTCTGCACTCACTGCAATGTAAGTCGCTTTGGATAAAAGTGTCAGCTAAATGGCATATATATTATTACATATCCATTCCTACCAGGAGCAAAGGGGCGAGGGATCAGTGTGTTATTGGTCCGGCTGATTCTGAATCTGAGTGGCTTAACCAGTCACAAACAGGTCAGCTAGTAGAGAAATGCTCCGGTCAAGGGAAACAGAGATCTGATTGGATCTAAGATGACTCACAGGTGCTGAGGGGATGACTGGTGGGTGTGGAGTGATGATGGCACAGGTGTATGTGGAAGTACAAGATGAGTCATGGCTCTCGTTGGGAGAGGGGAAGCAGTGAGGGCTTACGGACAAACGATTCACCTGTCTCTGGTGTTGTTTCTCTGGTGCTGGCTTGGTAAAAATAGTGTTAGGGGATGTGATTGTACTACAGAGAACTATGCTACTATGCTACTAGTCAGACTGATATACATGGTCAGGAGAGAGAGAGAGAGAGAGAGAGAGAGAGAGAGAAGGGCACATCTACTGTATCCACGTTTTTTTTGGGGGGGTATAAAACATTTAATGTATTAACAAAAAACTCTAATGCGGTAATGTCAAGTAGATTTTGACCTCATTAGCCGAAATCAACACACATTCCTATGAAAATAATGAGCATGCAAATTCCACTGTATGTATTCCATCTCCAGGTCCTTATCCCTGTTTTGCATCTGCCGCAAAAACAAACACAGATGATACGATTCATATGAATAACTCATAAGCATATTTACAGCGAGAAAACCAGTCATGTTTGAATTGGAGGATAAATATGTCACCAGAGAGTCAGAGCATTGCATATCCCTCTGGCCCCCCTATGTGTGACAAACATGTGCACACACACACACACACACTACTGCTCCCCCTGCACCGACTTGCATTTACACACACACACATTTACATACACACACACACACACACACACACAGACACAGACACACACACACACACACACACACACACACGCATGTGTGGACACAAATGCACTCCGCACACACACCCTGGGGGAGAGGCATAAAGGTCATCTTTACACACCTCCTCCAGCAGGGTGAGTGACACGTGCACTGGTCCACACAAACCCTCTCATACACACACAAGCAGGGTTAAAGCCTTTACTCACAGCATGGAGAGGCCTACAGACACATACACACAGACACACAGACACAGACACAAAGACACACAGACACACACACACAGACACACAGAGACACACACAGACACACACACACACTCACATCCAACATCCAATATTGCAATAAGAATCATTATCATCCTCATCAACAACATCCAGTGTTTTGAGATTCCAACCAACATGATTTTGTATCGTTGTGGCGTATATTGAAGGACTGAAGGGGCGGTGGCACTCCAAAACAACAGTCACCTCACCTAAGCGATCAGATAAAACATCATTGTACTAAGCACAGGACAAGGTCATTCTCCACTGGTGGCACATCATCACCTTTCAATATGAACAGAGGCATGCAGACAAACTCATTACTAGCAGGGCAGCTCTGAGAGAGAAGAGAGCCCTTGAATGAGGGGGCCACTCTCTGTTTGCACTCTATATGGGTCAGCTCGCTCAACTTTGTGTGTGTTTGTGTGTGTGTGTGTGTGTGTGTGTCTAAACTATTTGTGTGTGTTTTTGCCTGCCCCCGCCTCTCTGTGCCAGGTCGGTCTCTCCGTGTCCTTGACACAGTTAGGGGCCTGGCGAGCGGTACCGCTGGCTCTGGTACCACATCACTCTCTACCTGCCTGTTTCCCTGGTGATGCTGGGTCATGGGCCATTTACGCCCCTCAGTTGGTCTCTGAGGAACTAAGAGTGAGGAGAGGCGGGGACAGAAATAACTGGTCCCGCCAAACTGTAGTACTAGGACTAATGAGCTAGTCGGTGTTGCAGGGAGGACAGTCCCAAAGGGGGCACACATTATCGTCAGTGCCCCCTTCCCCTAGCCCATGCCCTATTTCTTGTTCCTGTGTGTATGTGTGTGTGTGTGTGCATGAGAGAGAGTCTACAGTATGTCTGCCTGTGTCTTTGTGTTAGTGAAAGAGAGTCACATAGGTGTGTGTGTGTGTGTGTGTGTGTGTGTGTGTGTGTGTGTGTGACTGTGATAGTGTGTGGCTGACTGACTGGCTATCTGGATAGGCTGCTCCGGCTCTGTACAGCATGAGCTCTCAACTGGGTCACCCAGCAAACATCAGAGCACCCGCTAAAGTGGGACTCTCCTTTCAGTCACCTCCACTCTCTGGCTTAGATGTCTCTATAAACACGTTGTCATGGAGACAGAGAGAGAGAGAGAGAGAGAGAGAGAGAGAGTGATAGAAAGCGAGAAAAGGAGAGAGAGGATGTGTTCTATTTGATAGCGACCTGACGGAACACAACATATGTCTAAACAACATCTCAAAGGTCAGATTGATTGACAGGGCGAAGCAGAATGAGAGAATAGACCAGTCACTGCAGTGTCACAGGCAGCTTTCATCAAGGCCCTTAAAACTAGTTGGGGATACTGTGGGGTGACCTTTCCTTGGCCTTTAGCTTGGGTCTGTCCGGCGTCCGTAGCAGGAAGTGTGACTGTGTATATGTGAGGCCTCCCACTGTCCCTAGCCTTGTGGTGTGTGTGTGTGTGTGTGTGTGTGTGTGTGTGTGTGTGTGTGTGTGTGTGGCCATCCGTTTTCCCAAGCATGGTGTGTGTGTGTGTGTGTGTGTGTGTGTGTGTGTGTGTGTGTGTGGCTTTAATGTCCATAACGTGTGTGTGAGACCATCCGCTGTTCCTTGTGTGGTGACGTGTGAGCGTGTGTTTGTGTGGCCATCCAGTGTTCTTAGCGGCGTTGTGTGTGTGTAGAGCACGCTAGGCCATCCAGTGCTCCCAGCAGAGTGGCGTCTCCACCCAAGTGCCCCCTGGCGCCCTGGCTCCTCCTGTCAATGTGAAGGTCACTGCAAAGAGGACATGTTTCTTTCTTTCTCTCCCTCCCTCCTCCCCTTAACCCCTTGGTATCCATATGTGGTAGAATGTCCTTGTTCATATATACTAAAGGAATTCTCAGTGAGGGGACAAACCTCCAGATTCTCCAGTAAGCTTTAACCTGCTGACCTACGAATCCCAAGATGGACGCTCTTGAAACCCTCTGCTTCCTCCTAGTAGCACCCATTGGCAAGTCAAGTAAAAACAGTGAAACTGATTAGCAAGGAGTGGTAGTAGGTAGACAATTATAAGGGACAAGGGAACAATTAGCATAGACTTGAATATTTACAACCCCTTTGTCCTTGTGACACAAGGTGGCTGGATGGAAAGCCCAAGGCATTCAGATTCGAGTGACCAGGTAACTTTCAACAATGCCAATTCACACTTCACACACTTGAAAAGAACTTGCTTTCAATTATTTTAATTCACAAGAAGTGTGATTTAAAAAAGTCTCTGAAAACACCACTTCTGGCCATAAAGGAAATGCGTGTTTCTTTGTGTTAGTGGTTGCTTTGAAGTTCTGCCACACAAAGAGTCAAACACACTCCTTTATTGAAATATTGGAGTAAAGATAATGACTTCTGTCTACACAAGCACTCAACCAAAACCCATTCACACGGCAGCTGTTTTGATTGAGTGGCGGGACTTTCTAATCTGATCTCTCGGTTCTCATGGGTGTGCTCTTAAATTCACACTAAAACATCAACACATGATCACAGATTAGAATAGGGAACAGAAGAGTAGCCATTAAATCCTCTATTCTATCCTTTTGAAGCTTACTCTTGATGTACGTCCTCAAGTGAAACGTGCGCTCACACACTCAGACACTTTTAATGAGTCCAGTTAAAAAGGGGCTGTGTCTAGTCCAAATCCTTCTCAGAGCCAAATCTCTACTAAGTGTCCTGGCTCGCTGCCCCTGTCCTGTCTTAATGTTGAGCCAAGAGGCCAAACTTCCTGCTATGAATTAATGACCTGACCGTGGGTGGCTAGGTGACAGCCAGGCAGCTACTATGCTCTAACACTCTTTAGTTGAAAGCCACATAGACCCCCCCCCCCCCAGACACTATAGTTGATGTGAAAGGAAAGGATAGGTATGAGTAATATGGGAATAGTTAAACGTACATTCCTCGGGTCTCCACGGAGTTGGGTAAATCTGCTTTTAGTTGTGGTGCACCTCAATGTTGGAACAACCTGCAGAGAATGTTTTGCTCTGGTGCCACTCGGGCAGTTTAAAGTTTTGATTGAGGACCTCTTTGTGGAAAATGTATTTGTTTTTCTTGATTGTGTTTTATAATGTTGTCATTTCGTATTTGTATTATGTATGGTTGTAAACTGTGTGTATGCAGGGCTGCCTTGTAAAAGAGATCTTGGTCTCAATGGGACTCCCTGCTAAAATAAAGGTTCAATAAATAAATATTTCAAGGTTTTGGGACCTGGTCCACTGGCCCCACACACAGTAGCTGCCTCTGCCCGTTCGATGGATAGTAAGGCAGCTCAGACTGGCCACTGGGGTGTTCATCAATCAGCCAGCAGCAGCCATGTCCAACAGCCTTAACACACACACACACACACACACACACACACACACACACACACACACACACACACACACACACACACACACACACACACACACACACACACACACACACACACACACCTGAGACCCAGAGGGAAAGTGTTGACCATCACTCTTGGCAGCCAGGCCACAGGGCGTCTCGGTGGATTGGCAGCAGAGAACCGCGGGGGGGCATGACAGTGAGGAAGGGGGCACGGCCACAATAAAAGGAGGGTAAAACCAATTTGTCACTCTCACTCAGCAATTGGACACAGCCTTACAGCTTTCCTTCAGTTACATGGAACACAGACAAGACCTTATTCAGACAGACAAGACACTGAGGATGTTGCCACCCTTGCTGTGTGTAACCTGAGTAGTTTGTCCCTGCCCGCGTCCCCTGCCTGCCAACCCCTCCACCATGTAACCCTACGTGCCCCTCGCTGAGACAGATGCCACGCGCTGCGATCTAAAAGCAGACCGTCGATAATCAACACCTCTCCGTCTGCTGCCAGCTCTCACGTTGACCTGAGAACACAAAGACCGTTCTCTGGCGTGTCTCTCTAGGTAAGACTCGACCGCCCCCTTGTGGTGGCTTTATGTATGACCCTTTTAAGATATGTGAGAAGGGTTGAGGAGTTGAATGAGAGACTGCTGGAGGGATTGGACAGGTATAAGCTCAGCAATATGGCTGCAAATTCCACTATGCCAAGAAGGCACGGTGGCGCAATTACCATATTGCTTGTACTTATTCAATCCTTTTAGACTGGTAGGAGTAGGGGCTAGGAGCCAATTTGTAATGCAGCCAAAGTAGCACCTGTTTTTAGAGTATGCTTGGGCCAAAAACAGTGGGGGGTTGAGGACAGGGCAAGCTGCTAAGCGTAGAGAAATGTAGTGTTGGCTGAATGAAGGAACAGCCGTTGTGGCCTACACTGTCTCTGGCCCAGGGATATTACTGTTCTCATTTTTGGTGTCGCCTTTTTGTTGTTCGTGGTCGCTCACTGTCTCAACATCACGCTTATTTGTATGTGTATTGCATTATACCCGAAGGCCACAACACACTGTCCAGGCAATGACAACGTACAATACAAATTGTGTGGCACTGCCCTGGCGGCGCCTCCATGCTGAGTGAGTGTAGGCGTTGTCCTTGAATATTGATGAAGGCACACCCAACATCGGAAGAAATCTCCATAACAGACTTTAGATGTGTGCCTAAACGCAACTTAATCCGTCCTGTTCTTAATTGAATCAAAGGAAAGGCAGCGCCACCTCGTGGCTCTGCATAATGGCTGCATCACCTCAACCAGACATGTACCGTAGATGCTTACACAGAACTTGTATTCATCTGAACGTATAGCCTATCAACAATGTAACCACTCACACGCTCACGACCCGAATGAGAAAACAAACATCAGGGACTCATGCGTTTACCTTGAAAAATGTTGTCAGCACATTCCCCATCCATTCGTTTTGGTTCATTCATCAAGTACCAAGGTCCAGTTCCATACAAAACCATGGCAACTCTGTTCCGGTGCATTTCTCTAGCCCAGGGATTGTATTTACTTTCTAGTGACAGCACATGGTAGCTTAGCACAGCCTCACAGTCAAAGATGGTCAGCTGAAGTTGGCAGGAAGTAGGGGGGTCACGCACTAAGGTGACACTTCCTCAATGGTGTAGGCGCTGATTAATATGGGACAAAGGACACTGCAAATCCAATTATGACAGGAGACACACATTTGAGCTAATCATTATAATGTTTGTTTTTTTAATTATTTTTTAAAAGGACTTTAAGCTGATTTGCTGGTACTACACAAATACATTTTATCAGACAAAATGCCAGTGATCTTGCCTCTCTCCCCCTCACACACCTCATTCCATATGAATCAAACCCTCTCCAGCGAGCCAGCCAGTTTTAGATGTTGTACAAGGCGATGGTATCTCCTCTAACTGTTGAGTTGAAGGGAGGGAGAGCCTGTCTGGGCTATTTTTAGCACAAACTAATATGCTTCCAAAGATGGTTGGGAGGAGGGGCAGATTACATCATGTCCCCGTCTCTCACCTGAGGAAACTGTTTTGTAATGGACTATTGAATTTTAATCTACAATTGGATACGGAAATCTCAAAGCCAAGCATAACTGTTATGATTTTCAAAAACAAATAAAAAAGAAACTTTGTCAGATGTCAAGAGATGAGTGAATGAACAGTGTCTGAATATGGATTTCTATTTCTAATCATTCATACCGTAAACTAGGACTAACACTTAACATCAGCAAGACAAAACAGAAGCATTGTTTCATTTAATTAAGAGTGTTTAATAAGGAAGTCATACTTCCTGAAAACCAAACATGTCCTCCACAGTCACATGTGCTTGGCCTTATGGTTACATTGGAACAAAACAATATGCACTCACTATCAAGTCACCATTCATGGATAGTAATCATTGGTATGGTAAACAAATAATCCCTTTTTTTTTTTTTAACATATGCTATATAAAACGTTACCCACATTGGAACACAGGGCCATGACTCAACAGGATGCCTTGAAGCCTTACTTGCTTGTTCCTCTGCTTGTGTCCCTCAGCAGAGCTGAATGCCGCCAAGGGAGGATTGCTCTGAAAAAGGCTCAGACAACAGTAACTACTGCACAAACACCTCTGGAACCACTGTTGGTGGGCGCACTGCAAGTTCACCATTGTGAGGTTGACCCTACAGTTTTATATACTCTGGTCAGATAATGTAGTGAACACAGGGCATGACTCTAGGTATCCGGATGCCTTACTTCCCTGTTCCTCCGTTCGTGTCCCTCGGAAAACAGCCGAGCTGAATGCAGCCAAGGAAGGAGTGCTGTGAAAAAGGCTCAGACAACAGTAACTACTGCACAAACACCTCTGGCAACAGGGTCAAATGCAAATGTGGGGCCCATGGGATCATGCAACTCAATCAGTACCTGCCACATTTACCTGTAGGAGAAACAGGTTTACCTGGAATACCTAAGTGGCAGCCAGGGGGCCAGGGCAGGTGAGACCAGGCTCGGCATGAAGCGACGCTGCGATCGAGAGCGCCCCCTACTGATGGGCAGCGTCCGGTGCGTCGCTGTGGGACAAGGAAAGTCCGACAAAATGAATCATGCAACATGACTGTGCAATGCGAAAAAGGCCAAGTGTAACACTCATGAAAACAAAAAAACAACAATCATTCTTACAAATTTAACAATAAAATAGGCATCTGCCAAAAAATAAAATCAATAATTACAAATTAATGTTTGATTATGTACAGTAACCTATGCACACCTTTGTGTCTTTGGTTTAGAGTCAATGCAATGGATGGGTCATCTCGACGACAGTCAAGTTCTCGGAATCAACACGATCCATACTGGTGAAACATTTCCTCAAAATCCCGCTGTTGAAAGGCAAAATAACTTTCATAAGCTGAGTCCAATGACGCATACACGCTCATGGGTGACAGCGCTGTATTACACCCAGACATTTCACAAACAGTCGACTCTTCGTGCGATCTGGACTGGTTGTAAGTGTTGACTTGTAGATCGTCATAAACAATGTCCATTAGGTACTGCGTGGTGTTCTTGGGCGCCATTGCTCCGCGTGGCTGTTGGACGATTCTGCCACGACACTCATCCGCCATGTTGCTGGTCATGTCAGCGCCATTTTCAGCCCAAAAATGATCTTTGACTTTAGCGAGCTGTCTTTTCTTCTGTTCGTAACGAATGTATTTTCGGATCGTGGCCTTCACAATGCTGGTGCGCCACTGCTTCATGCATTCGTCCTCGGTACTCAATAAAAAGAGTTTCCTCAGCCTCGACTTTGAAAGTTTGGCAGATCTTCTTGAGCATGATTTACGTCCGTCGATTTCCACTTTAGTATTCATGGTTTCCAAACACATTTCACAAATAACTAACTAATATAATTTGTTGTTAGCCGTATCAGGAATACTGGACGAGTCACTGAGCAGTACGATGGCTAGTCGACAGGTTACTCAATAGCTATATCAAATGTTACACTAAAAGACCAATTCAGAAGTCCTTGTTGTTGACAAAAAGTAAATTCACTTACAGTGTCATAAAATTATCGTCCAAATGTTGATATAATTGTAGCAAGAGCAGACACGTCCTCCTTCGACTGTTACAAAAGCCGTATTGAAGTGAACGTGAAGCGGACGTGATATTTGCAGTATCACAGGATATTCCCATCATCCTTTGCACCAAAAGAAAACAGTGACTTCCGCGCTACGTGAAATATTTAGCGCCCTCTACTGCTGTGGTGGATGATACGGTCCTTTTAAAATACAAATCAATTTCAAATTATAATTTATATAATTTAATATAATTAAAGGTAATGTGCAGATCAATCTCTGAATAATGTTGCTGCCAAAGACTGATAAGAGATATTTCCGTTTTACTGTGTTGATGATAGCCTCCGATGGTATGTGCCACCACATGGGTAATGGGTAAAGCGATAGTGCCGCCCTGTGGACAATGTCAGAAACTGCCCTCCAGATTTGCATCAGTTTCGATGGGAAAACGCAAACCTCATGAAACACAGAAAAAATGCACATAATTATAAACATATGAACTCACATTTTCATATTGCGTAATATAGAGACAAACGAACATGTATTGTTATACATATGCATAACAATACGATGCAGGCGCCGTTTTCAAATCGACTTTATGTTGTTGCTGTGGAAGAAGTGTGGCCAATATAGCATGCCCCAATATATGCAGTCCCTCTCTTGTGTCTCGTCTGATTCAACAAATAATTCTATAATAATTTCATTATAATACATATATATATATATTATAAATATCAATACTGTCATAGATCTAAAAGTATTTTCATCTTTTTAATATAGCAATACTCCATCAGGTGACACACTTCCAGGTGATTCCTCTCACAAAGCGGTCAATGCCGTTCCGTTTACCAGCAATAGCATTATTCTTCCACAAGAGAGCAGCAAAAATAAGCAAAAGACATCTAAATAAATTGAATACTTTTTTTTGGACAAATATTCTATTATAGAGAATGTTTTTTTTTTTTTTTTTTTTTTTATTTAATCTATTTTGGCCAAACCAGGAAAGGTAGAACATCTCTTTACTTATGTAGAGCTGAATAGTTATGATCGGCAAATTTCACGTTGAGTGAATTGGACATTCAAAATGGCAATGGAGCAAGATAGAAAATACCCCAAAGACGTAAATGGACATTGGAGATATGGTCCAATCTCCAGTCTCCATACGTTATACACCACAGATGGTCATTGAATAAACCACCGAATAAACAAAAACAAGTAATAATCGGAGTAATATTAAGCAGTATTTCTTCCTCTGTTTCTGTTTCCTACTAAAACACATGTTCTCTCACCTCACGC
>NC_139674.1:10158008-10173008 GCF_951799395.1 Argentina silus
ATAAACGATAAGTGAAAGCATAGTTTTGGCAAGAGAGGGTGGTCTACAGCTCTTTAGGAAATGACACAGTAATTTACTGTCCTTTTCTCCTTCCTTAGAAAGCTGGCCGCAAGCTATAGCAGTCCACCACATTAAAATATCTCACAACAATCTCACTTTACTGCCATCTCTGTCTAGAATCTTTGGTGGCAATGTTTCATTTCTGCTGGTAATTTGACCTGGTATCTTCTGGGGAAATTATATGGTACTTTTTGTGTGCTGAGTTCTGAGAATTCATCACAATTGGTAAATGCCTCGAACTAAATGATACGTAGTGGTGGTTCAATTACCAGATCTAATCCACAAATCTAGTATAAACATATCAAATAAGTTGTGGGTCGTTTGAATGTCTGCAAAGACTTATAAATAAATAAATAAATAAATAATCTAGAGGCACTTTGTACCAGCAGGTTTTATCTGCTCCACACAATACAGGCTCATCTATTCAAGAAGCTGAATACTGATCAAGGAGAAGAGCCGGTGCAGCTTTGAACGCGTTTCTACCACACACACTCTGGAGCTGCATTTATTTACACCTTGATTTTCTGTGGCGAGCATCTAAGCACACTGAAATAAACAAGCTGAAAGGAGAGTTGGGGGGATGAATAGAGGTCTGAGGGTAAAGAACGAGTGGGTGATGAATACAGCAGATGGAGAGAGAGAGAGAGAGAGAGAGAGAGAGAGAGAGAGAGAGAGCAAAAGGGAGAGCAAAAGAGAGAGCAAAAGAGAGAAAGTAAATCCTGTGAAAAGCAGAAGGATACCATGCCTGGGGGTAGATCAGTGTAGCAGAGTTGTGGGCTAACACAATGAATAAACTGCAGTGTGAAAATTGCTATCATTTCGATGCTCTTGTCAACAAAATGCTTTTTCTCTGAAAGCGCAGTGTGTTAGTCACTGTGTGTGGGTGGTGAAAATCACCTTTGGTGCTTAAGCTCTACCCCAGCGTCCATTACAAGGAGGGCTATATCGCTTTCAAACATTGCCTAAACGTCAGAGCAACATTCAGCAGTGAGATCTTGCTTGCAGCTGTATTGTCTCCTCGCCTACGATAGGAATCATGGCAAACAATGGTAACAGAGAAACACACTCAGGCTGCAGAAGATAAAAGATTAACTGATACCCACATAAGCTGGTACGGATTGTTCAAGACTAATCATCTCGGTACAAAAGCCATTCACTCGGTACAAAAGCCATTGCTTACCCATACTGTACAAACACACCCACACACAAAAGTAAACATACTGTAGATGCACATGAACATGCATGTAAACAAAAACATACTGTATATACACACACACATGCATGCACGCACGCACGCACGCACGCACGCATACACACACACACACACGCACACCAGGTGTATACTCATAATCATCTTAAAAGATTGCACACACTGAAGTTCAAATCACGTGTCATCAGTGTGAAAACTCTGATCACTGATCCGTGTATTTTTCCTCTAGTCTCACTATAATACGATTGTTTCACTCCCTCTCTTCTTCTGTCTCTTTCTTCCTACTAAATAAATTAGGGCTTTGATCGCAACAATAACTCAGATGATGCAAAGCCGTCAGGCTGGGGGGGTGGGAGGCAGCTGGGGTGCTTGTGCTGACACATGGTTAAAAATATATAGCCCAGAAAATAGGTCACTTAGACTGTGTTCACACCTTTTTGTTGTGAGTTTATGTTAAGTATGTGTGGTTTAGTGGTTTTCACTCTCTTGGCATTGTGGCATATCACATACTGTTTATATTGTTGTTTATACTGTTTATTGTTCATATTTTTTAGTACTTCTATTTTATTTTATTTTATTCTATTCTATTTTAAAAGTTATTGTTGCACTACTCTGTGGCACTGTCACTTTTGCATTTCACTGTATACTTGTATGCACGTGACAAATAAAGAATCTTGAATCTTGACATCCGAACCATCAGACGTATGCAAATGTCCAGTATGTGAATTCATGTGCAACACAGATTAGTGACATTGAGTGGCTGCGTGGTAGAGAAGAGTAAAAAGTATGAACAACATAACCAGTCTCCCTGACACCGTATCCTGATTCCTCGCCCTGGTGTGGTGTTGCTGTGCCATCTGATGGATAATATCAGGACAGCCTCCACAGCTCGCAGTGTGTTACCTCAGGCAACGAATATTAGCATGCAGTGTTATGCAAAACTCTAATCTTTCAAACTTCCCAATATCTTTCTTAGTAAAATAGGCCTAGGCTTCGTACTACAAGCATCTCTCCCCTAAGCTTGAACAGCGGGCCCTATAAAGTAGGCTTTCTGAAGCACAGGTCCCAGCTGCAGCTAATCAAGCCATCAAAGGTGTGCTTGTTAAGGAATCACTATGAGCTAAAAGCTGTTACACAAGCAGTTGAGAGGGTGCATACTGTATGAAGAAGACATGAATGATAAGAATAAAAACACACTTGTACGGTACAGAATTGTTTCCTTCTTTATTGGATACCAGTGTTTGTCTCGTATTTGGATGCTGTATTTTTTCTCTGATGTCTTTTTTTTATTTTTTTTTATTCATTTGCTATTTTCGGCATGAATCCAGGTGGCACATAAAATACGTTCAGTCCTCTTTGAATTCTGTCTTTGACTTCCTGTATTTGAACATGCTCAGGCAGGAGACGCTCGCGCCAAACAGCACGGGCGAAAGTAAGAGGTGATTGACGCGGGGTGGAGTACAACAACATCATCATTTAAAACCTTGCAGCTTTTTTTTTTCTGCTTTTTTTTTAAAGTATTTTTCTAAACAAATTCAACACAGTCAAGGCAAATAAAAACACACGTATAATATCTATTGTCAAAGTAACCAAGCATGGCATACAACAAACACGTTCTAATTCACAGTAATACAATACGTATGTAGGAAAGAAGTACCACTATGCGTAAGCCCTCAGAACTATAGATTCAATCTGTCATGTCGTTCATGACGCGGTGGGTACGATTTGCTCTCGCACACACACACACCCACACACACCCGTCGTTGGGAACATCACAGCACACTGTGTTTGCATTTTCATCACATCTCAACCCCACAACAAGAGGGATTGCCAACGAAACTAGACATAAAGGTAGGCAATATGACACCATCATGAAAGGGTCACTTCCTGTTTGCAACAACAGAATTCAGATTTGCCGAGACTCCCATCATTGGCTCTTCCAAAGTTGCACCCTCCCTTGTGGCACGCCCACATTAGGAAGAGCCAATGAATGCAACTTTGTCAGATTTGTAATCGGTTGGTATTGATATTTCCTCATGTTGGAAGATGATGTCATGAGACTACCTTTAAGTATTGAGGTACAGTTTGCACTGTTTCTTTTGGGTAATACAACCCAATATGGCTCAGAAATTATCAGGCTGAAAGAACAATGGAAATGGGGGAAAAATACATAAAGTCAACTGCAGAGCTTACAAACTCAGAACCAAAAACACATACCCAACCACAGTCATGCTCATTACAATACACACTACATGTCATTCATTCACAATACTGGGCAGGAGAGAAAAGGTGCAAATAAGTGTCATCAATTCAATAACATTTGCATTTAAATATCCATCAGTTCAACTACCAGTTGGAAGACCACAATTAGCTTTCTAACTGGCAATGGTAACGTTTTAAGTAGATTTCATTTAACTTAACTTGGTCCAACGACAACCAGCTCATTAAAGGTCTTGGGACTTGTGACCCCTTGGTCACATTACTTTTTTAATGTTGAGGTCCGGGGGTAATTTTCACTTCACAAATTCTAATCGCTCAAATAATTTGTATGTGTATCGTATTATATTATTAAACAGTGCCACATTGGGATTGTGAAAATCATAGTTTCAAAGCAGCAAGGGGAAATTGTGTGGATATTGTACAATAATTTCACTTTTCTCTTTGCCTCGGTGTATCTGAAAGGCACGAAACCTTTCACAAGAGTAGAACAGTATTAGTAGTAGTATAATGTGTTTGAAAAACCTCCTATTTGAACATGTTCTGTACCTGTATGTTAGTCCAAACGTCTTTGGACTAAAACAAGATTTCTTGGACAATTACGATTTTGATCTATGGCACCAGTCACATTAATTTGCACTCTGAATATCCGTACTGTGACAACACTACCATCCACTCTGAGGCAGATTCACAGCCCCAAATCTGATTGGAGTACAGGTACAAAAAGGCTTCCTTACAGTCTCCTAACTGTTTGGTGATGACACAAGAATTAGCACCCACTACATTTCACATGATGCTGTTAATTCCCTTGTTTGTGTACACTGATGACAGAGAGAAAAAACACACACACACACACACACGCTCTCACACACACACACGCACACACACACACACACACACACGCTCGCATGCACGCACGCATGCACACACACACACAAACACACACACACACACATGCGCACCATGATGATGAGGATGATGAAGATAAAGAGTATGTATGATCAAGTTTGATATGAGCAGGTGTCCCGCACCTGAACAGAAACTCAGTCAAAATACCACTTTGTCACTTTCAAAGAGTCTGCAGTGTATTTTTATGTTTGAGTAAGTGTCTCTCTCTTTATATATCGCTCTCTCCAGCCACTTAAAAACTTGAGTGCAATACAATAACATATACAATAAGAGTCCACTGTTCACTTCAGTCTAAAGGCAGAAAGGACACTCCAGTTGGCGTGAGATGACCCCCAACCCACCCCCCTAGAATGCAGAAAATGGTATCTCCCAAGCTCTTGTCAGAGGAGTGTGTTGGCAAATGGATTGTACCATTAACATAAACTACCATGAACAGGGTCGGAGGCTTCAAGGCTAGAGACACTTGACGGACACACAGATGAGGTGATGATTTGTGATGCTTCCACTCGTCAATTTTTGTGAATATGAATACACACAACTCTGCTTTCCATCTTATTAAACTTGGTCAACCTATAAACCTAAAACATGTTTCCTCAAAGTTATGACAAACAAAGAAAAATAAAATATGATTATTTAAATACGGTATTGTTCCAGCCTTCCCTTTTGGGCTATGTTTCAGCTTGGCTGTAAAATGGAACCTTCTAGAAGCGTAGACATTGTGCTTACGACTCTCAGTTCCTATTGGCTTTTACTTTACCCCAAAACTCTTGATTTGTGCTCAAGATGTCCATCAAGAATTCTGTCAAAAGACAAAATCCTTTCTTACAAGTACCAGGAGCTCTTTGTTTCTTCCTCTCTGTCTTCTTCTCTTTTCATTTATTTCATCTTTCCGTCTGTTCCTATTTGAGAGAAGTACCAGGTACCATTATTTCTTCCTCAGTTCCATTCTTTGTCGTCTGTTCAGTCTTTCAATGCATTCTTAAGACTTTTATCAAAACCTTCCCACTTGGTTCTGTCCTCCTGTCCCAGTTCAACAAAGACTCAGCAGGGAATCGGTCCAGCTGCTCTGTAGATGTCAAATACAGTAGTTTGCACACAAAAGCCCCCGCTTCCCCCTCCAGCCCCAGCTGAGACAGCAGCCCACCTTTCTTCACATACACACACACGCACGCACGCACGCACGCACGCACGCACGCACACACACACACACACACACACACACACACACACACACACACACACACACACACACACACACACACACACACACACACAGAGGGGCAACAACTCAGTAGCTCCATTTGCAGAGTGAGGGGGTGGAGTGGGCAGGGGAGTAGTGAATGAGTAGGGGGGGGGGCCTTACTGGGCTGGGTAGTTGACATTCTCATGCTAATCCAGGAGAGATGGGTTGTCAGAAGGGACAATCTCAAGGGGACAGGGAGCACAAGGGGCTGTTTTGTTGGGGTAGGGAGGGCAGAAGGAGGCGAAGGGTTGTGTGTACCCATGGCAGCAGAGCTCCTCATCACCCCCCCCCCCCCCCCCCCACACACACCCCCACCCCCACATTTCCTGTCCTTAACCACCTCTGTCCCCAGGGGGGCAGTGGCCCAGCTTCATACGCAGCGTGCCACTCTTGTGAAGGTGCCAGAGCTGGACAAACTCCTCGGGCATGGCGTGGAACCCGCTGAAGGGCAGAATGTTGTCGTAGTAGTGGTGGCTGACCGGCTGCTCGTCCAGACCCGTGGAGAACGGCCAGAACCCGTAGGCGGTCACCTCCTCACACAGCCCCAGTGCCAGGCTGACCAGGAACAGCCCCGTGGACAGTCGCTTGGCGTGGACGCCGCGGCCCTTCCAGAACTTGCCCACGGTCCTAAGGAACTCAGGGTTGGCGAAGAGCATGGTGAGGTTGGAAGAGGTGTCTGCCAGGGCATAGTATGCCCGCAGGGAGGGGTCGGTGCCCGGCTTCATGGAGAAGGCTGGCATGTAGATGTAGCTTGAGCCGTACGCCTTCATGCTATCCACGAAAGCCTTCCGCGACCACAGAAGGTTCTGGAACCTAAAGAGGGAGAGAGGGAGATTAAGGGTGGCTAGGAGAGGAGAGGTACTGTCTGCATGTGCCTGTTTGACAGCTTGACTATACAACATGGCTACACAGTTGTGGAGGGTCTTTCCGGTTTTTACTGTCTCTACTATCCAGTGATGTGAAGAAACACAGAGAGTGATTCTTGGAAAAGCATAAAAATATGGTCATGCATTCCTGGCAAAATCCAAAAATGTGGAATAGGTTCTCAGAGCATCCGGAGGGTCCACATGGAAGTGGCTATCTAATTCCATGGGTATTTCCTCTCAGGATTTACAATGTCACATGTTGCAGACCGTGAGAATGCATTTGAGTTATAGTTGTGGATGAAGTAGGACCATATGGGATGGGTTTGAGTGTAGCAAATGTTTTATTTTCGGGTACTGTAGAGGTTTGTTTGTCTCTGTGTGCAATGTGTTTCCTATTTTAAATCAACTGCAGATGTAAGAGACAACACCAGTAGGCACTAGTGTAGAATCGAAGGCCACACCCACAAACACCCACACCCACAAACACCCACACCCACAAACACCCACCTACCCATACCTACCCCCACACACACACACACACACACACCACACAGATGGTGTGAAGAGAATACAGGAAGTAGAAGTGAAACCAGACAGGATAATAATAACTATCATTCATACAAATAATGCCTTGCAATGCACAAGCAGCTCTTGACTAAATCCCATAAGAAGTACTGGGATGCTGTGCCACACATTCATTTTCACAGTCAACAATGTAATAGCAGTTGTGAAAGGGAAGAAGTGTACCTCTTCTCAATGATGCTGGGGTTGGCTGTCACCAAGTGTGTCCTGGTCCCCACATCCTCCACATATTCTTTAGACAGGGGTGGGAGGTTGCACCTAGTTATGTAAAACACACATGCAAACAACAAACACAAATATGCATTAAAACATGCATGGCTTGACAGTGCCCATGAAAGCATTTACTATTAGAGCAGCTCATTCAAATGATTTTCAGTTTTGGTACACATTACATGTGCAGACTATGTGATGTGATGACATAATACCAGATAGGCTATATAACCTATCCTCGTAGGCCTTTAAGGAAAAACGTGCGGCATTTTGAAATGATTTTGAAACACATTTACACACACTTTCACTTTCAAGAATAACTGCTAACCTTGCAAATAATTTCTCCTGTTTTCTCTGTATTGAACGAACTCACTCTTTAATTTCTTTGGCAGCACCTTTAAAGCTGAGACTCTATAAGCTTTGGTAGGACTCTATTCTAATCCTGTTATTCTAGTTTTTCTCTTTCTTTTTTTCCCTTCTCCTTCTTCTCTCTATCTCTGGAGCCCAACATTATTTTCTCTTCATTCTACTTCACTTTTTCTTTGAGAGACAGTCCCTCCAGAACCAGTCCCTCCAGAACCAGACACTCCAGAACTAGTCCCTCCAGAACCAGACACTCCAAAACCAGACACTCCAGAACCAGTCCCTCCAGAACCAGTCCCTCCAGAACCAGACAGTCCAGAACCAGACACTCCAGAACCAGTCACTTCTCTGTCTTTATTGTATTCTTTCTTTCTTTCTTTCTTTCTTTCTTTTTTCTCTCTCAAAACCCTTTTGACCCCACCGCCCAATGTCATTGTTCCTCTTTCTCCATCTCTATCTCTTTCTCCATCTCTCTCTCATGATCCTTCCACCTCTTACAGTCTCAGTCTTCTATCTCTTGCCTTTTCTCTGTTGCTATCGTTCTCTCCTCTCTCTTAACCCATTTACTAGCTCTCACCCCCCCCCCCCCCCCCTCTCTCTCTCTCTCCTGCAATGACAACTCCAGTTCTCATTAGTTCTGATGGCTGACGTTCCCTGGCTGCTCTTTCTGGCCCCGGTGAGCATGGGACAGGCACTGGAAACCCCCCCCCCCCCCCAACACCCCTCTCTTACCGCATGACAAAGTCCGCCTGGTCGATGGTCCTGCCGCAGCCGCTGTGCTTCAGTACCCCTCCATTGCCCACCACAGAACACCTCTTCAAGGGCAGCTGCAGAGGTGTCTCCTGGGAAAAAAGGAAGAGAGCGTGTTATGATACGAGCAACGCCCCACGTGTGTACTTCCACAGTCAACAGGGCCCTGTCTAGAAACACCCCCTAACTCCTACAGTAGGCACTAGTGTAGAACCGAAGGCCAGGTTGAAGTTTCACCACGTTGTTTGTACCAGACATACCAGAGGGCAGGGTTGACTTACTACCATACTGCATACACCTGTTCAGTTATTTTTCAGATCCAAATTAAGTGACCTGGGGCTAGAGATGTGTGTGTGTGTGTGTGTGTGTGTGTGTGTGTGTGTGTGTGACCATGTCCACACGCACGCACACTCACACACCCTGAGCAACTCAGGACTGGCACCTACTGTAGAGGTGAATAGGACTTTGCCCATTAATAAACTTTCTTTATTTTGGCTTATCTGCATGACGCCCCCGGTCCACGGTCACATCAAGACAACATATGCAAATAAGATAATATGATAAGGTAACCTCATCATATCCAGATAACCTCATCATTAAACCACCTCTCACACTCAACACTGAAGTAAAAAACTGTTGTTATTCAGTCTGATCACCATATATTTGCATCTCATTCATCAAACATTATTCTTGTTTTATACAGATGGATTGCAGTGTTTATTCAAATCTAAACTGATCTGAATCAATATCCATAAATCAGCATGCCTTGAATTCAAGTTTCAGTCACTGTGAGCTCAAATTACCCAAAACTCAGACTACTGTTAACAAAAATGGCTGTTACTGCCAAATGGCTATTAATGCCAAATTAATAATCTAATCAAATCTAATAATTCATGTATATGATATACAGATTAAAAGTGGACTTTACTTCTTTCTTTTTACTGCCAAATAACCTTGAGTGGAAATAGCTGTAGACAAAGCCTATGTCTGCTCACTGTCTGCTGCAAACAGTCAGCAAAGGCCTACAAACTCTTTCTTTGTCATTTATTATCTACATTGTTTTTTTTCTTCTGTTATCTACATTGTTTTTTTTTGTTATCTACATAGTTTTTTTTGTTTTTGATATCTACATTGCTATTGCTTTGCATATTCCATAATATACAAAGTTCGTCTGTACAGGAAGACTATAAGGGCCTTACTGAGGTCACTAAATGGGGTGTGTGTTCAGTTGATTGGTCTGGAGGAGGCCAAATCCTCTCCTTTTGGCCTGTTGGTGTGAGTCTGGGCCATGCTTGACCCGGTGCCAGGGATGAACTGAGAGTCCCGGCGGAAACAATTGCGCTCATTGACACACACACACACACACACACACACACACACACACACACACATACACACACACACACACACACACACCCTCCCACCCACTCACACACTCACACACACACACACACACACAATCCTAGACACTCCCCCAGGGTCTCCGCTGGACCGTGAAAGGGGTTGAGCCAGAGAGGACAATGCCCAGTTCACATCACAGAGAACCAGGGAGCTGGGAGCGGGCCGAGACAGAGGAGGAGGGGAGACACTTATGACTTTAACACACATTCATTATACATTCATTCGATTTTTGAGAATCAATCAAATGAGAAAAGAGGAGGACAATTTGAAGGAGGTGGACGTTACTTAGGTATTAGGAGGGCCCAATAACAACAAATAAAGCATCAGAATATAAAAAATTACTCTGTGCTGACTAATAGTGCTGTGATTGCAATAGTGCCTTGTTGCAATGGTTATGATTAGTTGGGTTTCTCAATGTAATAACCCCAAAATGATTATAAATAGATAATACAGAAACAGAGAAGAGAAAAGGAGAGAGAGGAGGATGAGATGAGAGAAAGGACAGGAGATGATGATGATGATGATGGACTGTGTCTGTATACATGTGACTGTATACAGTGTATCAGAGCTTCTGAACAATCGCCCTCTCTTATGAACAAAGCATTTCAATTAAACAGCAAACTCATAATTGGGGCATTCCATGGGAGGACAGGGATGCCAACGCTCCACTGTGTGGTCATAAGGCCTGTTTCTCTTCCCATACTATCATGGGCAGTGCCAGTACCAGTCAGGCATGGCTGGCTTGGTTTATGCCCAGACCTGCAATCAGTGCACAAGCTGAGTCAGTCAATTGCGGTACAGGCAGAGTGCACAACTCATGAAGGCTGTGATCTGTGTGTGTGTGTGTGTGTGTGTGTGTGTGTGTGTGTGTGTGTGTGTGTGTGTGTGTGTGTGCGTGCGTGCATCTTCTACTTTTCTTTTCTAACTTACTATTTTGTAACCACTGGTTATACTGTCTAGAGCACTCCATATAAGTGTGTGTGCATGTGTGGGTAGCCAGTATTTTTGCCATAGGATTAAAGGGCACACAATACACAACATAACACACACCTCCATATTTAAATACAGACAGTATAATATAATAGTATAATAGTAATGGCATTAAGAACACAGACATGATTTACATCGCCAGTATCAATACATATGAGGAAGTGTTTAGTTGTCCTTCAACTGTGGGGCAACACGCCAGGGCACTCCCTCTGTCCTCTGACAATGTATCCATGTGTCCAACAGAGAGAAGTCAGTCTACCATGTTCCAAGACTACTCAGGCAGCGTTCATTACTCAACCAGAAGAGAGAGAGAGACAGACAGACAGACAGACAGAAGGAGACTGAGAAAAAGAGGGGGAGCTAGAGAACCAGAGTGGATGAGAGAGAAAGAGAGAAAAAAGACCACCCTCATGCAGAGATTTCGCTGAGGACTTTTTGAGACTTAGGTCGGGGTTTGGGGGCAGGCGTGCAACGTGTACTTTTCCCTCCCATTATGAGGCTATAGGCCAGTCTATGGGACTGCTACGCGCTACCATAGAGGAAAGACAATGGCCCTGTCCTATTTCCTTATTGTCGTATTCGGACTGGGTGCGGCTAATGAACCGTGAGTACATGACACAGATCCCACAAAAACACTGATGTACTGTAGACACAACTCTTCACCTCCCCCTCCTCCATACAGTACACTGTGTTATAACAGGCCTCTTTAAGCATGAACCTTCACATCTGTGTCATTGTGTGTGTACATTTACAACATTTTATTCTTTTTATTTGTGTAAAATGATGCAGACTGCCTTCCTGTGTGAGAATCGCTGCAGTCGTGCGTTTCTCTCCTCCTCTTCATCATCTCCCACCACAAATCTCCTCCCCACACACAAACACACAAACACCCACCCAGCCATATACACACAGCACAGCACAGCACAGCACAGCACAGCACAGCACAGCACAGCACAGCACAGCACAGCACAGCACAGCACAGCACAGCACAGCACAGCACACAGTCCCCTATCAACAATAACAAGAGTCCCTTCTCACGCTATGTGTTTTCTCTGCTAGTGAGGACTATGGAACAACAGAACCACCACGCATCAATGGTCCTGCTCCAGCACTTCCTCTAAGCCCTGGGGTGGGGGTGGGGGGGGGGGGGGGGTGGGTGCAGTTGCTTTTTCCATCTCTCCTTTAAACCTTTAACACCTGCACTAAACCCACTGCCTTCGGTGTATACTGTATACACCCACCTGTGTTTTTGCTAATGCAAGGCTCCCTTTCCAAACAACACCAGAGTGTCCCTCCCCCACAATATCCAAAACAACCAACGTCCACAGTTCCTGCACTGTTACATACCTGTTATACCTGATATCAATAAATATCCGTAGGCCAGGAGGGTTCTCAGAACTGGCTGGCGATACTGTGTAACTACAAGACAGGACATGAAAGAGAATGAGCCTGAAGCTAGTTTCTCTTTTACACCCCCCCCCCCCCGCACACACACTAAGGGGCTGAGATAAAATGACCTCCTCCATGTCCCCTCCGCTTTCGATAAAGTGGGATCCATCTCAAATCCCCCAGCTTGCCTCTAGGGTGTCATGTTCCCCTGACTATTGACCTTCTATGAGAATAATCATTTTCCACTAGCGCCATCTGGTCTGCACTTCATCCCCTTGGCTGGTAGCATCTTTAAAGGCACAATCCGTAAGATATCCTGCTGTTCAACGGTCATTTCAATCAATAATGTATACCCAATGTTGATTTTTTGGATAAATCATTTTCATTCCATGGCTGATAGCATCTTTAAAGACACAACCCGTAACATTTCCTGCTTTTCAAATGGTCATACCCATGACCTTAGTGCTGCCATTTTCCCATTCCTCAGCTTATCTCATCTTATCTGTCTTATCGCCTACCTTCACAAAGAGAGGATAGGTCTCGTTGTTGACTGTGTGCTTGTGGTAGAACTCGCCATCGTACCACAGCACCTTCCCCATCGGAGAGTTCTTCTTGGTCACCGCAAACATGCTCCTCGGGTCGCAGCATTTTGTCAGCAGCTTCCTGTGGGGAGAGGAAGATGGATGAAGTCGTTGCCTCTCGGACACTGATCCGAAGTCAGTTTTTTTCTGTAAACTGATCCTAGATCTGGGCATATGGACAGCTTCAACCCAAAGCTGAAGAGAGTGTCAGAGCTGCCACAGTCTCACATTCACGGTCTGAATGACAGACAAATGACTGGCTGCAAATGTGTGAATGTGTGGAGAAATATTAGGCCTGGGGCATGACATTACAAGTGTATCAGTATGACAACTATGAACCTTTTCTTGATCTCAAGGGGTGGTGTAGTTCTAACTCCCCTGTCGTCTTCAGACTAGGTCTAGACTACATTCATGCTCTGAGAGCGACACACATCCTGTGTGGTTCTAAAAACAGCAAGTAACTTAGTGAGTGAGGGGTCACAGAGCTTAACAGACACACGTGCACACGCACACGCACACGCACACACACACACACACACACACACACACACACAGCGCCTCAGCGGAAACCTTTGAACTCCTAACATGCTGAAAGTTCTCTCCTCTGACATGCTCCAGCAGCACAGCATCAGATAGATCACATTCTCATAAGAACGGCTCCGCTATTTCGCAGGTGTCGCGTTCTGCGCATTACACTAATCAGCTTCGCCTCGGTGCACTGTCTATGCCATCAGATTCTCATGAGAATACGATTTGATACAACAAATAAGCCTGCCAATCAGAAACCTGCGTCCCCAGTAGGCTACAGTTATGTATGTGTCAATTGACATTGTTGACAAGTTGACATTGCAACTATTTACACTCGGTTACACTTATTTCAGGAGGATAAGAGATCAACATATAATAATGATAATCATCATCATCATCACAATATTGTGTAGGCTATTATTATCATTATTATTATTATTATTATTATTATTATTATTATTATTGTGTGATCATTACAGTTATCAGGCTGTAATTTCTAGGCCTACATTGTTATTATGTGCTTGAATTAGCAAAAATGACAACCAAATAGGCTACATACACATGTAATATCAACCATACAGACACATGTTACCATTACAGGGCTTATTCATTTGGGAATGATCGAACGAGAGTCCACCTGAACACATCGATGCCAGTTTGGTTTTTCTGCCATACTTGTCCCTGCCGCAACACCTCATCAACAATCTCTTTATCGCTGGGGAGTCTGTAGACTGGAAACATGTAGAGCCAGCATAACACCAGCACACACAGAGCGGCCCACACCGACAGTTTACTCCTGTGGCATCTCACCAACATCATTTCAGCGAAGTGTTTACGAATCACAAACGCTGCCTCGGCTTTTGAATCGGCCTCCCCGTTAAAGATGTGTAAAAGGTGCTATTTCGGGAGTGGACGGCATCCTCTCCATCCGGAAAGAGGGTGGTGTAGCCTAAATGGAAACGTGGGTTTTTATCCTCTCGGCTGGTTCAAGCATCGAATTCCTTGATTTTTCTCCCTGTGGAGTCGGTCTTGAAATAAAATGCTCCGAATAGTGTGCAGCTTGAGGGATCCACTATCCATGCGCCATATCGGCTAGTGGAAATGAGCTTCGCTCTAATCAGCGGGCTGCTACTGGAATCCACCGCGGTCGTCTTGGTGCATCACCGACGCTGCATGCATCACCTCGATGTCTGCCGCAGCTGTCTCCAATCTCTGCCCGGTTCCCTGCAGCAGCCACATTGCCTTTTCGCTGCCAAATTGCTTGTCTTACTGCCTCCCCATCCGACCCTGCTGGACCCAGCTATCCCTCCCTCTCCTCCTCTCCTCTCTCCTTGTCCTGCGGGATCTTGGAGCCGTGCAAGTGTACTGGGCACAATCCATTGAATCGCTCTCTCTCCCTCCCTCCCTCCCCCTTTCTTTCTATTGCCCCCCCTTCTATCTACGAAACAAAGTAGTTCTTGTGCTGCTGAGTGCTTGAATGTGCCTCGCTGTCTGCTGAGAACATGGGCCAATAGCACGGTGTTGTGCTTCCCCCTGTTGGAATCTCTATGCAAAGACAGGCGGTTCTCCCGTCTGTCGTCTTTGTGTGACTGTGAGCGACGTCCTTTGTTGAGGATGCTGCTACTGTGCCACACCCTGCTTGGGAAGCACAAAAAGCCCCTGTTTCTCTATGACAGACTGCAATCCTTAGCCCAAGGTTTA
>NC_139674.1:10178008-10195508 GCF_951799395.1 Argentina silus
CAGAACTACCACCCCCCCAGAGCAATGAATCCCAAAATGGATAAGGTGAGCCCTACTGTTCCATACTGTTAATCACCCACACACTGAGAGAGAGAAAGAGAGAGAGAGAGAGAGAGAGAGACACACACACACACACACACACACACACACACACACACACACACACACAATCCCATGCACTTACATGTGCCATTGACCCAGCTAGGTTGCCATGGCTGGCAAGGTTGGCTCTTCACTGTTATCAGACAAGGATCCACATAGTTGAGAGCTGTGACCACATCCGGAAAGTATTTTGTAACCACTCTTTGTATGGTTGAGCTCATTATAATTCAGGTATGATGGCTAGGCTTTATACCTAATGTTTATTTCTATCCACTTTTAAACTGATGAGGAAGAAGTAGGATAAATACTGTCAATTATTTGAATCATTTGTATGGCCATCACACAACCTAACAAGGCAACATAAAACTGAAATGTGTCACTAATCTATTAAAATGGTATTTTCAAAAGTTGACAATACAAATGACATATTTTTTCAACAGCCGAAGTCGAAAATCTCGGCTTCGCGCAAGCTCTCCCTCAAAGTAAGTTGCCATGCATTATGTTTTTTATTTTCAATTACTGATTTTAGAACCCAATACAATATTGTTGATGCATATTTCCTCCACAGTCAAGTGATGGATTGTACCATCATAAACCTGGCTGTCAGAAGTCATTTATTAAATCAAGTCATTCTTAATGCAGAGCTGTAGAGAACGGTCTGATTGGTTAGGGTGAATCTTAGGCACGCCTCTGCTATGATAGATCCCTCTCTTATCCAATCAGATCCTGCTCCTAACCAGGGCCATGGAGGCACTGGAAAAGGAGACACAGGACAGGGATGAGGAGAAGGTGCGCTACCTGGGAGAGAAACTGCCATCCTTGCAGCTGTCAGGGATGTCAATGGATGAGCTACAGGTGAGAGAAATCGGGAGTAAGCCAATCAAGAAAGCACACACACTGAGAAAATGTCCGTCAAGCCAAAACTTTTTTTTTATTCAACATTCTTTCTATTTCCTATTTCAATATGTGTGGATGTTGAATGATTACATTGTTGATATTATTTTTCTCAGAAAATTTGCAAGCAACTTCATACAAAGATTGACGTCGTGGATGAGGAGAGATACGACTGTGAAGCCAAAGTGAATAAGCACTACAAAGATGTAAGTCTTCAACACAAAATCGTGCTCACAGATATCAAAATAAATATATACAGACTTTAAGTGATCTTATAACTCTGTGATCACAGTATTCTCTTTTCACTGACAATTTGGATAAAACGAGATATGAGGTATATGAGGTGCTGTGTTTCATATGTATGTATGAATCACAGCCAGGAGTCACCTCATATGATATCTAATAGTAACCAATCTTCTTTATTCAATGAAACCAAAAGATCCATGAGTTGAAGTTGAAGGTGATGGACCTCGGGGGGAAGTTCAAGAAGCCGGCCCTACGAAAGGTCCGCGTGTCTGCAGACGAGATGATGCGAGCCCTCCTGGGTAACAAGCACAAGGGCTCCATGGACCTGAGGTCCAATCTCAAGTCTGTTAAGAAGGAGGACGTCAAAACAGACAAGGTAAATGGAACCTCTGTCATATTTCATACGGCTGTTAAAGGTACAATCTGTCACGTCTGTGTTCCGTAGGATCACAGCAATGAACAAACAACCCCAACATAATACAAATTCACAACAAAAATATTAGAATTGAATCTGATCAGTGCACCGTGCACTCGCAAACACCCTTTTAAACCAGAAATGAATTAGATTGCCAGAGCTGGTTCTACCCAGGTCTGTCTGAGTTGACAGCTTGAAATGTAGGGTGAAAATTAGGATCAGAGGCAACATTTGCGTAGGGGCTATTGGTGATATTTGGTGGTAAGTATCATTCTTTTCTTCCCCCCTATCAGGCAGTTACCTCTGAAGTGGACTGGCGTAAGAATGTGGAGGCCATGTCAGGTATGGAAGGCCGCAAGAAGATGTTTGATGCAAGTGGCGGCCAGTGAGTCCCACACCACACAGCCAATGAAAGGGAACGCCACTCGAAACAAAGTCCAGGAAGGAGAACGACGAGGATGAGGAAGAGGAGATGTGTAATCAGTCAACTTTTACTTAAAGCCAACAGGTATAATGCATTATAATGCACTCTTATGCTTTGTAAGACTTATGATATAACCCCCTCATATGTTGTATTATCAACTCAAATATTGAGGACTTGAGTATTGAGTCACATAGAGACAGGCTATTCAAATTGACAATAAAACATTAAAATGGCTTATGTATGCTTATAAAATGTATTATGCCTGTAGTTGTTAGCTCTAAGTTAAATGGTACTTGTAGTCCCAGACAACTCCCCCACACAGGCTAGCACAGTACAGAGAGACAGCATGGGGTTAAATTGTGAGCTCAGTCTCTAGGATTCTACACCAGGGAAAGAAAATGTAGTTCTTTGTAAAAGGTGAACGTTTACTTTTGGTTAAAAGATAACCAAATATTTGACTATAACAGTCAGTTAGCTGATAAGACATGTTATGTTACACGGGTATGCAAAAGAGGCTAGTTTAGTCATTGATATACTTACAAAGCACTTTAAGCTGTGAGCTACCTAAACGCTTTGTGCTTTTAGCTTTAAGCTCATTTAGATAAATTAGCTAGGGCTACAGTTGTTAACGTTATTAGATCTTTAAACGCAATGCATGCAAAACTAAAAATATATAATTATTATCAAACAACATAATGGTGTTTTTAAGTCATGTAAATGGTGACGAAGTAGCGAGTAAGTAGTACGTAAGATATATGAATTCATGTCAGAGTACCGAAGAGCTCACATACTTCCTGGCTCCACTTTCAAACTCCTTGTGAATTTCGCTGTAGGCATTGTATCATTGAAAGCATGAACCCACTCATTCAAAACCTTCTCTGATTATTCACAAATTTGTTATGACTCGTATTCTTGAAGAGTGACCGTTGCGACTTTTTGAAAATTTGAAAGTTATAAGACCATGTTCGAAATGTATTTTTTGTTGTTGTTTGTTTTTGACATTTTGAGGACTGGCTAGAATAACAATCCGGGAAATACCTGTAAGCATTCGTTGATTTTTTGGTAATTACTTGAAATAATCCAGATCTAGAAAATGAATGTGGAACGTTTGTGCGGACCCAGAAGTGACGACAGACCACGGTACTCTATCGTCTTAAAAGACAGGAAAGATTAAGACTCGCAGACAAAGCCTTGGGCTGCCCTCCCGTCCTCCTTAGGGCTTTTCACACTGAAGTTTCTCCAGGGTTAAGATTGGCCCAGGGCTAGCTTATCCTCAATTCACACATGCAGTGTTAACCCTTGGGTGATTTATGGGGCTTATCCCAAAAAGTCGGTACTAACCCTGCTCCAGAGCAGGGCCAGCTAGCCTTGGGATAAAGTCAGTGCGAGCCCAACAGTTGCTTAGCCCAAGGCTAAAAGCTTTCTTAGCCTGGGGCTAAGGAAGCTCTAAGCCCTAGGCTACACACAGTGTGAAAAGGCCCTGTGCTGAGCTCAGTAGTGCAACCACAGAATTAAACCCCTTGCTGTCATCGTCATGCATGAACCATGTCTTCTACGCAATCTGTTAATGGCCACTCATTATGTTGGGACAAAAACACTTAATGAAAAGATGTGGGTGACATATATCTCATTATTGATATTTATTGTGAAAAATAGATGTGTATGTGTTTTATTATGACCTATTTAGTCAACTAGAAAATAAATCAACTTTGAAAGTCTGTTATGGTCAATGGTTTGTCATGGGAATTCACAACAGTGTCTTGTTTCTCTTTTACGGCACCCAGTTATGTCATAAAGGCACATATGACTATGGAAAGTAGATTAGCTGTTGAAGGATTTAAGAGAAGATAGATGACCATGTCATTGTGAAGGTGGCAGTAGTGATGTTATTAATATACTAACAGGTGTTGCTGATTACTGAACCTTTATTTATCCAGGGAGACACACTGGGGCTATTGCTCTGTCACCTAGCACCGCACAAGACGGAGATTTGCCTAGTTTATGCGACACCTGTCAGCGAGTAAACTGTGATTGCTCTCTCAAACCATTCAGGTGTTCAACTGATTCACAGGAAATCTGTCTGGAGCCGTGATTAGCATCCTGTCGCTATTGACTGCAAGTTTAATATGCTCATTTCTCTCAAGAAATGATTTGCATGAATTCAATAAATTATTTTTCGGTGCCACCTCTTCCACGTAATCATCAACACACATTTATTAAGTATTTATTAAGATTTGAATAGTCTACTTATTCTTCTTCTAAAGGTAAAATTAAACTACTCTGTCGTTATTCCACAGTATTTCTTACTAGGATACACGTGGCTGTAAAATGATTGTATTTATTGCACAAGGAACAAGGACATGGAATCACAAGAAGTATCATGGCTCACACAGTATAATGGTTATTGTCTTACAGAACAGAACTTACAGACTGAAGTCACATGAAACTCACTTTACCTATTTAGCAACAACTTGTCCTATCTTGGAATATGTTTCCAGTATATGACCGGTGTGTATTTGCATCTGTGTTGTGTTGTTTCTGATGATCAAACATGCAAGCTTCATGAATATGAATGCACTTCGCTCCAAGACATCTTTCCATGCAATTAATAAACAGGCAATAGCAAATATATTCTTCTGAAGAATATATGAAACTAAATTAAGTGTACAATATTCAGCTAGCGAGTCAACACGGCAAGGGACCAACATAAATATGCTTTGTAGTATAGTAACAGCATCATCATAACTTCAAACAGTCAAAACAAACAAATAAAATATACCTGATGATAAAACATGCACGCTTCATAAATATGAATGTACTGTATTTTGACGCCCTTCGCTCCAACTGCTACAATATAAAAGATTATGAGGTACAAAAATATATTGGTACAAAAATATAATGTCATACTGTACTATAAGGGGTAATATAACTAATAATTGGCAACTGTGGACATCTCTGACTTTTCAGACCCCCCCCCCCCCCCCCCCCCCCCTTCCCAATTCCCCTCCCTCCAATACCTAATACCTTCACCGTGTATTTATAGCCCTCATTGTTCTCTATGTCTAATTTAACCTTGGATACATACAGTTGAGCCGGAGTCTTGCATTGTTGCATTGTTGTCGCATGTGGGTCGACTGGCTGTTGTCACCCCTCAGACGAGTCATCTCAAGTATGAGAGGGATGCACGGGCCAACTATAGCCAGAGGGTGAGATGAAGGGGGCAACAGAGAGAGAGGGGGGGGGGGGTGCAGGTCTGAAAAGTGAATTTACTCAGTGTGTGTGTGTGTGTGTGTGTGTGTGTGTGTGTGTGTGTGTGTGTGTGTTTGGCAGTCATTGTCCATGTTGATAAACTGATAAGTAAAGTAGCCTGGCTGTCCTTGCACTGACCTTTGAGATCAGATCCCTAAAAGAATACGGCCTGTTATATTCTAGCCTCTTATATTTAAAGAGGTGGTTGTCATGCGAATTGAGAACTGCTGCAAGCTGGGGATTACCTGAGTGAAATGTGGAAGCTCAAATTCAAGTTACTGCCTACCACATTCGTCTATGACTGTGACAGATGACATTGGCATGTAAAGATGATGTCTGGTTGACTCTCACAAACAAAAAAATACAAGGATGCACATATCCTTATATTTTTCTTTTAATACTACTGTTAATACACTGCACATATCTGTACATACCTGTTTATACGGCATTCCATATTTATTCTGCTATTTACTCTAATGTTACTGTTAATACATATATACTGCTTATACTGCATTGCCTATACAGCTCATATGCTGCTTACACTGTTCATACTGCATTCTATTTATTCTGCTTATAATGCTACTGCTAATTCATATACTGTTTACACTGCACTACTTATACTATACTGCACTACCTGTATATACTGTTCACACTGCACTTTTCTGCTTTTTTGCACTTCTGGTTAGACGCTAACTGCATTTCGTTGTCTCTGTACTTGTACTCTGCACAATGACAATAAAGTTGAATCTAATCTAATCTAATCAAACAACGATCGACTGGAGTGGCACAAAGTGCTTGGTGGAAAAAGTGGAGCTTTATTTTGCTGACCTTTGGCGATACAGAACTGTCTGTCTGTCTGTCTGTCTGTCTGTCTGTCTGTCTGTCTGTCTGTCTCTCTCTTTCTCTCATATGAAAACTGTATGTTTTTAGGCCCATTATACAGATGTCCTCTGATGATTTGGGGTGATAGTGGGGCAAAATAAAATACAGTAACACTCTACTTGCCACTGGCCCTCGTACCGTGACCTTTGAAGAGGTCAGTGGGCTCATCGGGGCAGTCCTTCAACACCTGGTCCAAGAGGGTGCTGTCAATCATAGGAACTGTATAACAAAAGGAGAGAAAAAAAGAGAATATAATCGAAAAAAGGAAGAATAAGTCACTTATATTACAGCAAGTAAGTTCTGACTGTGTAGAGACGCACACACGCACGCACACATACCCACATTCCTACTCCATTTCTTTGTCACCTTTTTTGAGGGGGGTTCATCCAGTTAGGAAAATTCCCTTTCATGAGGTGCAACACACCTCCATCAAACTGATGCAGTATATTTTAAGGCCACTTGATGGCAGCCAACAATAGCCGGCCTACTGTCAACCACTGTAAAGAATAAGGTTGGTAGGCTCAAGAGGAACTGGGCATGTATTGGGAGTTCAGTATCTTAGTGTTAGAAAAATGGGAATTTGTTGTTGTTCGAGAAGTTCGCTTTTGGGTTAGACAGGTTACACCTATTTGGTATCAATCAGACTAACGACTTTGTGAGTGGAATGTCATGTGAGGAGCTGAACTGTATCAAATACATTGCTGAGACAGTGATACCCACTAGAACAGTGGTTCCCAAACTTTTAACAGTCATGTACCCCGTCCGTTATTTTTGTAGCCTAATTGATATTCTATGAACATTATCCCTTACATATTAGACATTGTGATAATATTATTCTGTTGGGTAAGGTGCATGCATTTATTTTTGGTACTGAGACTGCAGTCGGCTATTCAACAGGACTGTTTGGGAAGGTAAATCACAGATTTATTTCGCGTACCTCCTAGATCGATCCACATACCCCCGGGGTACGCGTACCCCACTTTGACAATAGTGGCACTAGAACATGACAATGATGAAGAGCTGCCAATGCTCTCTGTCCACATGTGGAATCCAGGAACACAAGATTTCGTAAAACAAGATTTGTGTGTTTAACTGATTATTTCCATGTAGGGGTACAGGCATACAGCCCACCAAGTCATTGAAAACTTGAATGACTCAGCTGAATACTCATCATATCACCACTTCCTCTATGTGGAAGATACCAGTGCCAGTGAAAAACAGACCCCATGGCTCCACGTGCAACAAGAAGCACAATGAGCTTGTGAATGTGACACAGACACATTGTTGTCCACGACAACCAACACCACTCAGAAAACCTCCACTCCCTGTGATACTACACTAGGGTGTTGGCAACAGATGTGTGGCTTGGCCAAGTTTTAGCCAAATGTTAAAATATATTTCCCCACTGTTTACATTTTGTTGTTGACCCTGCATGCAGAAATAACTGAAGCTGCTTTAACTGTGGCACTAGAAATTAAACCAAATTCGGTCATAATCAGAGGAGCATGGAAATGAAGTCTTAACATAATTATTGTTGAAAATTCATCATATTTTGGTGGTTCCGCTATAAACAACAATTAAAAAAAATATGACCCTGTGACCCTATGACCCTGTCCTGTAAGGCAGATTGTAATGTGATTTGGTTGGCTGCCACTATGGAAACCTGAGTGAAGGTTTCGACTATGTCTGTATTTTTTAAACCTTTAGTTTTGGGCCTGGATGGTCAATGGTCACTCTATAATTCGTACAAATATAATCTATGAACTAAATCACTGTTTTACCTCATTCAACCACGGAATCCCAAATTTATCAGCGCCAATATTTTGAAGCAGCCATACTTTAGTACACTTTCCAGTTTGGCTTTCGTGCCCGTGGCTTGGGCTGAGTGTCCCCACGCGACGGGGACCCGTTTTCGCTCATAAGCGACTTCTAGAACTTTACACTTTACACAAATGATCCTAGGCCCCCTCTGGCATACTTATCCAGAGGTTGGTCAATCGTCCTCCATGTTAGTACTGTGTTCGCTACACTGGTGTCAGCTGTGGGATGGCGCCCGTGAGGCCATCGGAGAGGCGTGTCCACGTGAGGGACTCGGTATAGCATGGGTCTCAAACTCGCGGCCCGCTTTTCTCACACGCACCTTTTTTCCGAGTCGTTGCCCTGGGCGTTTTATATTTATTTTGATCACTTATGGGCTACCATAGCTCAGGCTCGTGACAGCTTCCGGTGGTGTTTGTTGACAAGTTAGCCAACGCGAATTGGCAACGTTAGTCACTTGGTTGAAACGTGATTCCGGAGTGACACCAAGTGGAAGGAAAATATATCCTGTCACCCAGTGCAAGGTACAGAGGACTTAGGAAGTGGGTGGACTCAACAAGAGTAATCAGTGACCTAATAAAGACAGCAGAGTGTTGCAATAGGAAAGGGAAAAGAATTACATGGATAGAAAATAGCATGAGATGGGCGGCATGAACAAAAGCTAAATGGTGGTTAGAACCTGAATAGCAGACAAGTTTGGACAATTTTTGAGAGAATTGCCCCCCACCTTCCCTGAGCTTTCAAGAATGTTCAAGCGGACCATGTGCCTTTTTGGGAGCACATATCTGTGTGAAAAGCTCTTCTCCACCATGAACTTTAATAAGTTGAAGTACAAGTCCAAACTTACTGATGAGCATCTTCAAGCCATACTGAGGGTCTCAATTGCTTCCTCCCTCAAGCCAAATGTGGCTCAGCTATGTAAGAGGAAGCGCTGCCAGGTCTCTGGCAGCAAGGAGTAGGTAAGAGAAGCCTATGTTCTGAACTGTTATTAATAAAGATTGAGAAGATTGGACCAGTTGTACTTTTTTTTTGAATACTTGAAACCCTTTTTTTGTGGAATACTTGATGCGGCCCAGCCTCACCCAGACTCTACCTCCAGCGGCCCCCAGGTAAGTTGAGTTTGAGAAGCATGAGGGCACGCTCTCCCGAACGGAGTGGATAGTGCAGCGACAAAGCCTGTGTAAAGCCCGTTAGCAGCTCCGCCAAGGGACTTAACCCTCTTGTGTTGTAGGTAGCGCGGCCGGTTTGCGAAGCGGAAGATTGTGAGTTCGATACCCGCTTAGGGCAAGCCGCTCTATCCCGCCCTTCACTACAGTGACATGTGTGTTATGTTTATGTTATGTTTACCTTCTGCGACATAGGTTTTCCCACACTCACCCATGCGGTGTCTAGTGCCTCGTCGCTAGCACAGGTAACTCAGGGCTGGCTGTGTCTCACACAGACCCCTTTGAAGTGCGGTAGTGATGGCGTGGGAAGAGACAGAGGCTACAGGGGCCCTATTTGGAGAGAAGACAGACAGAGGAGAGGATCACAGGCATCTGTTTGGAAGGTTTGTCAGGGGGGAGAAAGAAGATGGTACTGGTGACATAACAAACTCTTTTATTTCTCCCATGTAAGGGGCTGTTTCAGGGTTATTTCATCAGCCGCAACTCCGAAAAGGCATGGTAGGGCACCTCCCGTAGGACTACAGTCTGCTTTGCTCTGTCATGGGTTTCCCACTATTCTCGTAGACCACAGAGCCTACTTAAGAACACCAGTAGAACACCAGTAGAACACCAGTAGACACTAAGAGTGTGCTGAGGAGTGAAAGCAAAGGGAACTGACCTGGGGTTGGAAGGGACATCAATCAGGGTGGATAGTAAACAGCAGAAAGTGGCTCTAATGATTTTATATTGACCTTTCTAATAGCTCACCTTGTAAAGAATTGGGAGAGCAATAGTCTGTTATGCTACAGCATTAATCAGTTTACTCTGTTAACTTGGATGAAAGCCAATTGCTAGACCCAAACACAAGCAAGAGCTAAAGTATCCAGTAGGTTTATTTACTGGGTGGATGAGGAAGTAGTAGGAGCTCGATTTCTAAAGCATTTCACTATATCACTTACGGCTGTATGCAATGTACGTGACCAATACGATTTAATTTGATTTGATTTAGTTCTTGTTGATATGTAAAGATGGACACACTAACTTTGGTGGAATAACTGCGCCAATTCACTCTATGTATGTTCTTTTCAGAACAAGGCCTTTAATTTTCTCCCCACATTGGATGACGACAAGGCTTAAGCCTGTGCCATAAACTCCATGAATGCCATAAACACTTCTCCACAAGCCAAACTCCAACCCAAAACTTAGTAACCAATGTGTGTCTTCACCCCAGAAATGCACATTCCACACTTTTCCCTTCCCCCTCCCTCCTCCTTATTGATTGCAGAAGGGCCAATGGGGCTGGAGGGAGGGGTGATGGGTATAGAGCACAGGGAGGCATTTGGAGTCAATGCGATGTATCCATTAAAGATTTCTGTTGTGGCAGAGTAAGCGGCCCACTATCAGCATTGCAGAATTTTGCTCATAAACTTTATGATGGCCCAACAGCAGCAAGTCAGCACCCCAAACAGTGGTTCGTTGTCACACTGCCATTGGCTAGCAGAGTATTCATATCGGTCCAAGATAGGACCACCATCGGCAACCGGCCCTGAGTCAGTCGACAGGTGGCACACTGCTCTGGCTGTTGACATGGCCTCTCCGCTCCTTTGCCATCCTCTTCCCACTCCCATTGGCATGCCTACATTGGTCCACCATTCACATAGCGACTGTCGGTTTAACATTGGCATGCTGACAGTTGGTATGCCGGCATTGAACTAACATAGGTCTACTAGTGGCATGCCGACTGCCAGCCCATCGTGAGTGGTAGGCTGTGGGGTTGATGGTGACAGATGGTGAAAAATACCACATGGCAAAACGCCACAAGAAGCTCATCGTGTTGTAGCCTTTATTCTCGACCTATGATTTACCTTCATTTCAGGCTGGTGTCCCGGACCTGGATTAAGCCTATAGTCCCAGACTAAGAAGCATCTTCAGTGAAGAGTGTCCATCAATAGCAATGTGATTTCATGCAGGATTAGACCTAATCTGGGTCCCGGTAATACCCCTTCAAGTATGATTTGATTTTTTGTGATTAAATAATAACATAAATAATTATATGGGTAAAAAAGTGAACTGTGTCATCTTTACAACAGCAAAGTTATGATTATCGATAACATTGGTTTTATTGTTTTAAAACATTTTGGGCCTTGTAGCTATGAATTAGGCTTAAGCCTACACCTCTTTGTAGAGATGCTTGCTCAGCTGAGCAAACTCTGCCCCAGGTCTCCCCAGAGCAATTGTGTGAACAACCTGACAGTATACATTATTAATAAGGCACTTTGATTTTACCACCGTCAAAGCCATAGGAAAACAGCAACCTCAGAGCTTCAATTTCCCTACACAACTGTAAATGTTTGCCCTGCAATGTTAAACAAACTATACTGCAACATTGCAACAAAAGTTTCTCTGATATGTTTCTCTGTGTTCCGCATCGTAAATACAATGCTTTTCTGCGCAATTCTAATCCCTACTGTCCATTTTAATTTAGTGATGTCCTTACCTGATTCTCCTGGGATGAAATGTTCACCCATCTACACTTGTTGCTGTTGCTAATGAAGCGTAATATTGGGAGTAATTAATCTTTACCCGTCTCTCATTGCTTTATCTATGAGTCAATCATTATTGCTTTGCATTACTAAAAATTATCTCAAATTCTTGAATTACTGAATGGATGAAGAAAATATTGAATAGAAATAAACTAATCAGTTATATGTACTGTATGTCTGTCTGATTCAATTCTCTCAACATACATTATCATTATCCAACATAGATATTATCATTATCCAACATACATTATCATTATCCATTATAGATATTATCCACCACCAATGGCTTTACCAATTATTGTGCACTATGTACGTAACGACAGAAACTGAGTCATAAAAACAGTGAGTTTCTTATTTATTTTATAAATCAATTGAAACTGCAAACAGTGTCCATCCCTCAGGCAGAAAATGTATGAATGTATGCTTTTGAGGTTACTACTGGTTCGTATCTCTCCTAAAATAAACATTGAACCGAGTAGCTAAGCTTTGACTATGAAAACATTGCGTGTATTATACATTAATTCTTCAACATAAGCAGCCCGTATAACATGTTCGAGGCCATAGATTCTCATCTTTCCCTCTCCATAATGCAATTCTTTGACCTTGCTCCTGCCTTCGGAATAGTGATGATGCAATATACATGCATAATCAGAAAGTCATTTTGGGTTAGGGTAACTGAACAAAAAGGTCTAAATGTCCTTGTCTGTGGACAGTTAGACATGCCAATTACATGTCAGTGAAGCCCACGTCATTCAAACATTGATGGAGAGAATGTTCATGTTGGCTACACCTCAAATAAACTGAAGCATATGTGTGGTTCTCGATTTCAACTTATATAACAGGCTCTCCTCAAATGAAACACACACACTGGGTATTCCAACAATATTTCTAGAGAGAGAGAGAGAGAGAGAGAGAATGAGAGTGAGGAAGAGAGATATCAGTCCAACACAGGAGTGAGGAGAGTTGCAAATAATTTGGCATTGCTGTGACTTGCGCTAATTTATTATTGTGGTCATTGCAGTTTTCACAATATCTTCCACCGTTGTGAGTGACATTCATTTTGGGTTGCACTTCACACACCACTGGAGTGCACCAGTTTGAAAACTGTGATTGGTCAGAGACATGAAATTTCAATGTGATAGCTGCTCAAATGTTGTCCTGAACTGCCAGTTGAGTCTTCATTTCATATGACACAAACAACTTTGCCGCGAGATGACAGATGCTCTTTCGAATTTGCTTTGCATATTAATGTCCTCTATAACATTTCGAGGCTATATCTCATTCTGTGGCCTAAAAAGCAGCAGCGGTAGTATTTCATGATTCATTTATGCAGAGAACATAAGAGAATATGAGTGTCTTGAGAGTGTCGCTAGTACTTTGAGCATAACTAATCCATCACAATTGCTGTTGCAAATTGATATAAAGTATGACATTGAACCGAACTATGTTCAAAGCATACGCTTTCAAATACTAAAGGGAAAGAAATCTTGATGATGTGCAACTTTTTACCAAGTAGCCCAATAATACACATCCTTCTATTTACTGTATGTGTCCCAGAGCATTAACTGATAAGTAACAACACTCAAAATAACTCGTTATTCTCCAAGGGGTGCATAGAAGTCACAGAGATGGAGGCCGAACAAAACATGTGCTAGACTGACAGCCATTTTGAAAGGGTAGCTAAGCTAAGGTTTGACAGTGGTGATACATTGAAATATAGACAATCATCCCTTAAATCTTGAATCTTCATCTGCTTTAACCAATGGTGACTCACTGTCTGCCCTGTCCTCCCAGACTATCTGACCCTAGCAGGTTTCAGAATCTTCAGCAAGGTAATTGGTGTCAGCGGTGGCATCCACCTCTCTCAGCCTGCACATAATGAGTGAGGTCAGATCCTCACAGTCACACTTTTCATCCGAAGCCCTGCATTAAATCACCATTGGCCCTATGGTATATCCCTTTTCACAAACACACTGTAAAATTAAAAAAAGAAACGAAAAGGAAACAAAGTGTTTGCCTCCTCTCCAACACGTTTCACTGGTTGGGCGCAACAGCCATTTTTCATTTTACGAGGCTAGCGTGGCGGCCATATGGAATGGGGGACCTGGCTGCACTCTCTTTGGCTCTCCGCTGTGGGCTCTAATCTCTCACAGAATTTCAAGGTCAGACAGTATTTATGATTTCCCCCCAGGTTCTTTATACAACTTTACAAACTTGTTTTTCTAATGGGGTTTCCACAGGGAGCAAAACACTGTTCTCTCCGGACGTTTTCTGTTATTCTATCTAAGACGGCGGTGCATTTCATCAGCATGGAGTTACACTTAGTTAAGGCCGTGCATATGATCAGACTGGCTTTATTAGGCTCCGACACTAATTAACAGTAATCCACTCATGCAAGAGGACCCTTCGGAGTTCAAAACAACAGTGCTTGAATAGGTAATGTGCTGTAATAATGAAGATGTTAGCCGTAGTGACAGATGAAGCACAGAAATGTAATAGTGTACATAATGACATGAGTTTGCCCATGTGATCATTTTTCAGAGACAACATGTTCTGACAAGTACTACTCTCATTAATTGGGCTTTGTCTAACACACACCACACACCACACACCCACCCACACACCCACACACACACACACACACACACACACACACACACACACACACACACACACACACACACACAAACACACACACACATTCCATCATAGGAGACATCAAAATGAGAATGGAGCATTCCATCAACACTACTACTGTGTTATAGAGACAACCTAAATTACTTTTTCAGGCTGAAATGAAACCGCTATCTGCTTAATGAAACTGAGATATCACTTGTATTCCGTGGCATTGGGGATCATCTATAGCCTACTGAAAACCCATTTACGTTCTCTGCTTCGCAGAACCCGATATCCGTCTGGTTGACTAGTTTATTTCCATTTTGGTAAATGGAAAGAGTACGGTCTAAAAAAAGCTCACGCTTGTGCCTCATCCAATTTGTTGAAATTCACATTGCTTGCCTGTCCTCAAATGGATTCAGCTTTGAGTGGGGTTTTGCTCATTTCTCACATCTGTTGGAAAACATTTACTTGTGGCTGATTACCACATTCGAACTTCATAATGTGTTTTCATACCAATAAAATGAAGTGCGAGTGTCGAATTCTGATGCTATTCTAATGATTCCTGCATTCCAGCATACTAAATACAGCATTCCAACCGGCGAGTCATTTTCACATTGCAGCGAGTGTTGAGTGAGAAGAGGATTTATAAGACCCTACACTACTTGGATTCTGCATCATGCCGATACCTCCCCCAGGCAGAATTAGCCTAACATCCAAATGAGTAATCACATCAACACAAACGCTGTTGCTTGATAAAGTGAACATCAACACGACAATAATCACATCACAAATCTCCCTCAAGAACATTGTTATATAGGCTCATTGGTTTATCTAATTCAGACAAGGTCACAACTAGGTCATTAAATATACTTTCCAAGGGCCTCTCTATCACGTTAGAGACTATTGTGCATTGTTAAGTGGAAAGTGAGATCTAATTCAACAAGTTGGGCGATGCTCAGTATAACAACCAGACTTGGAAAAAAAAGGAAACACCACAAAGGTTTAGCTTTCTGTTTTCTGGGGAAGAGTTCTTGTTGTAGATCAATGGGAATGATTTATGAGCATAAGATGACTCACACTTACACGTTGATTTCAAAGTGTTTTTGGCGAGTTATATCAGACTTCAGAGGCTAGTACAGTACATTCTGAATCAATTTAGAATCAATTTTAAATCTTGGAACCTGAAACTGAATGTGAGGGACACTTTTTCATAAAGGAGTAAAACAGTTGAATCTATCTCTCTTTATCACTTTCTGTGTGTGTGTGTGTGTGTGTGTGTGTGTGTGTGTGTGTGTGTGTGTGTGTGTGTGTGTGTGTGTGTGTGTGTGTGTGTGTGTGTGTGTGTGTGTGTGTGTGTGTGTTTAATATAGCCTATATGGTGAAGTTAGTAATGCATCTACTTCAGTAGCAGTTTTTTCCAGCTCCAGTCCTTAATCAAAGTGCGCTGGCAATGGCAGAGCCACAAACATGGATCGTGGCTTTGGCATCATGCACTGAGTAGAGGGCATACTGGTCTCCAGAAAAGTATAATGACTGTTATGTGGTGGGCATCACAATGTGCTCTGCAATAATTTTCGTAACAAGAATTAATATCAGGAGATGGTCTGTCCATGTGTCATGATTCGTTTTTTTTTTTTTTTTTATTGCATGCAGATCTCGAGTTAGGATTCCATCCTAAGAGCATAACACTAGGGCCCAATGTTTCACTTGGAAAAACTCCAGGCCCCAGTCATGATGCACATGCATAGGCCACTTAGCAGAGGATTACAGACAATGTATGGTTAACAAAATACCGAAATTAATTGATTACAAGGAGGTAAGTGGTAATCTTGGAAACCAGAATCTCATCTCTTGATTTAGCGAGTCTAGTGGTAGAGAGGAAGAAGACAAAAAAAACGATTATGTTTTCTAAAATTAAGTAAGTCATTTGCTGAATCTTTGCTGGATGATTTAAATCTACAGTACTATTTCAAATATCAGTGATGCACAAACATTGATGCTTGGTTCATAAAAGAGAAGAAGTGTTTTGAAAATTGGGTTGGACAGATTAAACAGATGACATTCTTTCCTTGCGTGTAGCTTGCTGTACCACTGACGGTAGCATCCAATAGCAGCGTCAGGCCAACATTGTGGATGCCTGTGTGCTGCCGTCATCCGCCCACTACGACTCCGCCTCCAATCCTCTCATCCCTTGCATCAGCACCATTTCTCGCATCCTCACGGCGTACGTAGCCAAGCCTACAGAGAGAGAGAGAGAGAAAGAGAGAGGGAGAAAGAAAGAAAGAAAGAGAGAGAGAGAGAGAGAGAGAGAGAGAGAGAGAGAGAGAGAGAGTCAGAGAGAGAGAGAGAGAGAGAGAGAGAGAGAGAGAGAGAGAGAGAGAGAGAGAGAGAGAGAGAGAGAGACGAGCCATTCCGGAGCTTCCGAGCATAGCATCGTTAGACGGCCGAGAGAGCTTACCAGCTACGCACGTAAATAGACGGTGCACCTCTCCAAAGAAAACACTCGAAGAGAGAACCCACGCAGGAAAGGCTGAAAACAAATCTAACGGGTAGATCAAATAAAACCAGGTATGGAGAGCCTGCTGGATAACCCCATGAAAGCCGTTCTCTATCTGAAGGAACTCACCACTATCGTGCAGAATCAGCAGAGCCTCATCCAGACGCAGCGACAGCGCATCGACGAGCTCGAACGGAAGGTGGAAGACCTGATCGTGGAGAACCGACACCTGCGGGACCCCCATCAGTACCACCACCCCCACCCCCATCCCCACCACCACCCGTCCCCCTGCAGCACCAGCCCTCAGCCACCCGTCCACCTGCATCAGCACCCGGGGGCCAATAAAGCCGCGGCTCATTCCGGCCAGCAGCCGCAGCAGCCGCAGCAGCTCCCGGGTCTCCCGGCGCAGCCTCCGCAGCATCCTCCCCCTCCTCCACCGCCGGTTCACCATCCGCAGCAGCTGCAGTTGGTGCCCACCTCGCCGCCATCTCCTAAGGCGAGTCAGTCTAGCCCCGACTCCGCGCAGGAGGACAAGAAAAGCCCTTGCTGCAAGTCCCTGGTTCCGCAAACACCCACGACTCTCTGCCGGTCCGTCGGACTCGCAAGAAAAGCAGAGTGAGTAGCAATGTTATGCTGTTGTTATTGTATTTCAATTCTATAATGCAT
>NC_139674.1:10200508-10253008 GCF_951799395.1 Argentina silus
TTCGCCTTTTTTTTTTAGGGTGTCATCAAAACAGTACTGAGGGTAACCCAGTTTCTTTTAGGAAGCATTTTTAGAGGGTTAGATTTTGATGAAGGGTGTAGAGACAGGAATGAGAGAGAGAGAGAGAGACACACACACAGAGACACAGAGACAGAGAGAGAGAGAGAGAGACAGAGAGACACAGACACAGACAGACAGAGAGAGAGAGAGAGAGAGACACAGAGACAGAGAGAGAGAGAGAGAGACAGAGAGACACAGACACAGACAGACAGAGAGAGAGAGAGAGAGAGACACAGAGACAGAGAGAGAGAGAGAGAGAGAGAGACAGAGAGACACAGACACAGACAGACAGAGAGAGAGAGACACAGAGACAGAGAGAGAGAGAGAGAGGGAGGAAGGAACGAAGGAAACAAGGAAGAAAGGAGAGCAGGCTCGATCAAATAACTTGAGAGAGAGAGGAAGAGTGATAAAAAAAGTTAAAGAGAGAGTGAGCGAGAGAGAAAGAGAGAGTGAGCGAGGGAGTCATAACTCTCGGGTACCTACTTGTTCTTATGACTCAGCTCAAACAACAATGTGTACTTCTCTATGATCCTCAATCAATCACCCTGACGTCTGTCTTTTAAACACGCGCCTCCTGTTGATGCCAACCGTCGTTCGCATTATGCAGACTCACAGACAGACAGACGGGCGGGGCCATGCCCTTAACCCTGTCGAGACGCCGTAGAGACAACACTGTCCCATTTATGGAAATACGTATATCAAGGGGCACATTTAGAATTTAAATAACTGTGTTGTTATTCATAATAAGGCTTTGACATACCGAATCACTTTCACCGAGGTATGCGTTAAGATATGCATACTACTAATGGCTGCGTTCCGGATAGGGTATGCAAATGAACAGTGATGTGCAATCAGTAGTATCTGTGTGTACGCTGTGAGAATGTAATTTCAAAGTTGGAGCGACGTTGTATAAAGCCACAGGATGTGCAATCACTTTAAGTGCCATATTATTTAAAACTCCTTATTTTTTGGGGGGGTGTAGACAAAGGAGATGATGCCACCTCAGACAGAGAGGCACTACTAGCTGCCACCTCAGTTATGTCGGAGTCATGTCACCTCCAGCCGAAGATGCTGTCTCCCCAGAGGACAGAATAAATTCCCCCCCATGACAAATACAAGGATTTAATGCTCCGCTCACCCATCTGTCCACAGATTCCTCATCCCATGGGCTCAGAACTGGAAATCCCTTGACTGACAACTGTCATTGTTTCTCTCAGGTTGCTTTGGTCTGTGTGCGTGCGTGCGTGCGAATGTGCGTGTGCGTGTATTGACAGGAATATGCTGGTTTATCTGGTTGGATCTGTGATTTAAGGGTTCTTTGTAGCTGTTCTTGCTTTGCTATAATATTGTATTGGTGCTGTGTGTGCATGTGTGCAAGTGTGGGTGCGTGTGTGTGTGTGCATATGTAGTGTGTGTGTGTCGGGGGGGGGGGGGGGGGGGGGGGGGTAGGCTCCCATAAGGCTCCCATAAGGCTCCCTTGTCCTTTTTATAACCCATTTGGGATCCATGTAAATATATACTAGAATGAGTTGTGTATGGGTCTCAGTTTTCCTAATTTGTTAGCTCGCCAGCAGGAATTCCACATTATCTGTGCTGGGCTTTATCTAAGATAATCTCCATATCAGCTGCAATGCACATTTACTCTGCTCTCCTGCACCGTCTCCGTAGGAAATGTTGGTAATATTATATATCTGACCAAGACTAATGGTAAAATCCATCTCCTCGATGCTACAGGGCCTAGCATAGGTGATCAAAGCAGACTGAGGACGTCCAATTGGCTTTCTCCCCCTCAGCTGCTGCTCAGCCCCTCAGTCATGATTTATGGACCCCTCACCGTGGCAGTGCCACACACACACACACACACACACACACAGAGGCGCACATGCACATGCATGCACATGCAAACACACACACACACACACACGCACACACACAGACACACACACACACACACACACACACACACACACACACACACACACACGCACACAGATAAACATACACACATTAGTCATACACATGTGTATGCAGACGTACCCACTGGCACTCGAACACACAAACTGTCAAGGCCAATGAGGTGGTCATGCAACCACTGCCGACAGAATAAAAGGATTATGGCATGTTTGTGATATTCTCTGCTATTCAGGTCCATGCCGTAGAACCCTCATTTATGGATTTCCTGGTTGACGGCATTTGCATTTTTTCTTGGGATAATGAACAACAATCGACAACATTTTTGAAGACATTTTGGATGAGTAGCGAGGGTTTATGGTTGTCATACACTTCACTGCAGGGCCATGAGAGGCATGACTAACTGTCTATGTTATGTATGTCTGTGTGAGTGTGTGTGTATGTGTGTGTGTATGTGTGTGTGTATGTGCGTGTGTGTGTATATGTGTGTGTGCATGCATGCATGGATGCACATGCTTGTGTGTGTTTGTGTGTTTGTGTGTGTGTGTGTGTGTGTGTGTGTGTGTGTGTGTGTATGTGCACGCTCAGTTCCATGACCCTAAAACCTGCTCTTCCTGTCAGCCTCCCGTGCTCTCTGTTACATCATCAGAGCTCGCCTGTCAGGCACCCTGCTCCCTGGTTACATCATCAGAGCCTGCCTGTCAGGCCCCCTGCTCCCTGGTTACATCATCAGCGCCCTGAGGGGCTGGGGGGTCTGGCATGCTGATTCACACAGTGGCGTGAGGAGGAGGGTTCTGCTCTAAACAAAACAGAAACATGGAAGATGGGAGGATGCGAGGATGGGAGGATGTGAGGTGAGATTGAGCCAGAGGGGAGTGTGGGATTGTGGGAGTTGGAGGCTGACATAAGGGGATGTGCTGGTTTGGTAGCTTTAGAGCCCCCCTCTCTTCCCCCTCCTCCTCAACCCATGTTTCATATTCTTCCTCCTCCTGCCGTACGTTGCTGTTTGTCCTCACTCATCTCTCTCCAGAGAACGGGACTCCGAGGTGTCATCTGGCCCTCTCTCTGCCCACAGCCCTCTCTGTCTGACAGATGCTCACTCTGTTCACTCACCCCAACACCAGAGTGTGTGTGTGTGTGTGTGTGTGTGTGTGTTTGTTTAATTTCGTCCATATTTCTAAGGGGCTTATACAATCAAAATACCAAAAAAGCGATCCTTCTGACAGAAAGGCAATAAAACTTAAATGACAAGGCTCTGTGCATCGGCTGATATTTCCAATCCACAAAATGAGTCACCTCGTCAGTAATAGGCTCTTGTGACATTTTACAGTAACATGTGGTGAATAAAAGTGATGGAATTCTGAAAATACAACAGATTTCCCAGGATTTGACCCACTGCCAGCTCTTCACTCATTGGCACATCACACATCACGGCTCGGTATGGAACAACTGATAAGCTGTGCAGAGATAGTGAACGCAGCAGATGTGGCTGTTTCAGCCACATTAAGACCTAATGCAGCTTGGACATTGCAGTACTTTCACCCTCTCCCTTTACAGCTGTCTACTAGGGCTTGGATATAGGTCAATATTATATGTACACACACACAGTGCATTTGGAAAGTATTCAGAACCCTTCACTTTTTCCACATTTTGTTATGTTTACAGCCTTATTCTAAAATGGATTAGCTAATTTTTTTCCCTCATCAATCTACATACAATACCCCATAATGACAAAGCCAAAACAGGTTTTTAGAAATATTTGCTAATTTATTAAAAATAAAAAACAGAAATATCACATTTACATAAGTATTCAGACCCTTTACTCAGACCCTTACTTTGTTGAAGCACCTTTGGCAGCGATTACAGCCTCAGGTCTTCTTGGGTATGACGCTACAAGCTTGGCACACCTTTATTTGGGGAGTTTCTCCCATTCTTCTCTTCAGATCCTCTCAAGCTCTGTCAGGTTGGATGGGGAGCGTTGGTGCACAGCTATTTTCCAGTCTCTCCAGAGATGTTCGATCGGGTTCAAGTCCGGGCTCTGGCTGGGCCATTCAAGGACATTCAGAGACTTGTCCTGAAGCCAGTCCTGCGTTGTCTTGGCTGTGTGGTTAGGGTCGTTGTCCTGTTGGAAGGTTAACCTTTGCCCCAGTCTGAGGTCTTGAGCGCTCTAGAGCAAGTTTTCATCAAGGATCTCTCTGTACTTTGCTCCGTTCATCTTTCCCTCGATCCTGACTGGTCTCCCTCCATCATTCTTAAATGGAAGAAGTACAGGGGTCTGAATACTTTCCGAATGCACTGTGTATATATATATATATATACATATACTGTATATGCATACTGTGGACCTTTAAGTTGTGTTACAATATTAGTGTGCAGTTGTTTTACAGTGTGTACAAAACATCCTGATAGTAATAGTTGAAATAGCATTGTCTCTTTCTCAGGGACTGATGCAGTGTTTTTCTCTCTTGCTTCGTTAGAACATTGCCCTGCACTCTCTCTCTCTCTCTCTCTCTGTCTCTCTCTCTCTCTCTCTCTCTCTCTCTCTCTCTCTGTCTCTCTCTCTCTCTCTCTCCTGCAGTGGGCAAAGCTAAGCCGCCTGGGACTGCCCTAGAGTCCCTGCTGATGCAAACCTTTCAAGGAGGCTTAATTTATTAATTCTGTGTGTGTGTATGTGTGTGTGTTTCTGTGTGTGTGTGTGTGTGTGTGTGTGTGTGTGTGTCTGTGTGTCTGTGTGTGTGTGCGTGTAAAGTAATGAATGTGGTGAGCGAGTGTCTTTATGAGAGACAGGTAAATTATGTGTGTCTGTGTGTGTGTGTGTGTGTGTGTGTGTGTGTGTGTGTGTGTGTGTGTGTGTGGAAGCTTCGTGCTGTGCTCATCCCTCTGGGATCTCCGGCTTGGTTCACAGCTATTTTCTCAGAATAATCCACTCTATGGATAGGCAGATATGTTTAATGCATCATTTTCACCTCAATACAGATGCGTAACAGTACAGTACCACCGAAGTGTGCATGTTTGGACGCAAGCCACGGCGGATTAAAGTGGTGTGTCACATTTTGTCTTCTTCTAAACCCTTTGGCTGTAGTCTGTAGAACATAATGATAGGTTGCTATCAAGGAGCTGCAGCCAAATGGAAGGGAGACATGATTATTCAAAGCGCCTTTTTGAGTGAACACTACTGTACATCTGGCTATGCCAAGAGATGTTAAATTGACTAATCCACCTACTATACACACACGCACACACACACACACACACACACACACACACACACACACACACACACACACACACACACACACACACACACACACACACACACACACACACCTCTTCCATAGGGCTATAGAGGTACCAATAGCAAGAGTAATTGATTTGCTGTTTTTTTTCCTAAACAAATTGAGTTGAAGTCGCCCAACACAAAATCGAAACCCATTGGAGACTTTGCAGTGATGACTGCTCGCCGAAAAATGCCCGAACCCTCCTGATGTAGTGGGTACGTTCGTCTCACTCAGCGTCAAGGTCACAGTTATTTGTTTTGGTCAAGGTTTGCCCGCCAAGCACATTTTGAAAGTCAGAATTATGGAATTTCAATGAATACTAGGTTATTATTTTCCTCTGCCAGCAGTAATCTGTCAGCTATTGTTATCTTAGATCTTTATTTCCCCCCCCCCTCTCGCTCTCTCTCTCACTCTCTCTCTCTCTCGCTCTCTCTCTCACTCTCTCTCTCCATGCCTCAACGTAGACCACTTCAGTACACAACAGATTTTTTGCCTCGCAGTTGAGTTAAAACAGCGAGTGTGCTATTGACTCGACAAAGCCTAGTACATACTGCATGGAGAAATATGTATGAGAGGGTGATGAATTGGAGGAAGCATGACATGTAGCTCTGTGTGTGGATTAGACCCACCAAACAAACCAGTCTGGATGATGGAGCTTATAGATTTATTATAGGGAGGTATTAGAAGCTTAGAGTTGGAGGTAAACTGAGTCAGTATACCAGTGAAGATCAAGAGACCAGGCGGTGAATTCAGATTAATCTTGACCACCCATTGAGTAATGTTGATGGAATGTTGATGCATTGCTGAACAGACAAATGACAAATGGTGGGAGAGAGAGAGAGAGAGAGAGAGAGAGAGAGAGAGAGAGAGAGTTAGAGACAGTTATTTACACTTGTGGTTTTTCTACCAGTGTCCTTCAGAATTTCGGAATGCTTTTGTGATTTGACTCTGCCCCACCACCCAAACCCTGCAGCCTTAACCCTAAGGAATAGTGGGACAGAGGCACACAAAAACAGGTACTGTGTATGGAGTAATGGAGGGACAGAGAGAGAGCGAGAAAGAGAGAGAGAGAGAGAGAGAGATGTGAAGAGACAGGCAGAGTGAGAGTGATGGACAGACAGATCGACAGAAAATGACAGACAGACAGGAGCGATAGACAGACAGACAGGAGTGACAGACAGACAGACAGACAGACAGACAGACAGACAGACAGACACAAACGTAAAAAGAAACAGTATTTTCTCTCACCCGTCTCCCCTCCCTTTCCACACAAGGGCAGCTATGTTTGTCCGTGGAGGCGAGCTCCTCCTCAAATAGTCCTCATAAGTAGTTGTCAAGTAATCCTGTCAGTATGATTCCACCCTGTGTTCATTATTCACAGGCTTGGCACCCCTGGATGTCTCGTAGCTGTCGACAGACGGCGTCCCCGTCCTTCTGCGCCTCCCCTCCCAATAACCGCCATTAATTAAAATCAAATGAGGTCTTTTTTTTGTTCGCTGTCAAAATGAAAACCATTAAGACAAACAATTAGCTTCAGAAGAACAGACTGTGCCGCAGGGACACAAGACGAGTGATGTCTTGAATGTAAAAGCAGATATATGCTCTAAAAAAAAAAAAAAATGAATGTATTTCAAAAAGAAAAGAGGAAGTTTTAATGATGAAATTTCAAATACATATCCTGGAGACTAATGTTGCTTTTATGCATGTCTGAGAGAGGCTGTGTTCCCGGCCCTGACAGCCAGAACGGGTGTAATTCTTTTCTCTGAGAAATGCGCAAAAAAATATGTTATGGGACTTACTTAGCATAGCCTGTTGTAGTTATGAAAAAACAAGTCTCATTTTGCAGTTGGGGGGAAATTCATCACAATACCTCCGATGCATCAGTGGAGAGCAGACATCAATCCAAACCTAAATAAATTGCTCTTTGTTGTTGCAGTGTGGGTTGTTTACCCACTTAACAAAATCATTGCTATTATCCTGGTAAACAATGAGGTTCTGGTGTTCGACAGCTAGTCTCCAATCTCTCCCCAGCGCTGCCCTCAGCCCACACTGGTGTGCCATGGTCGTTAAAGGGAACACAATTAGGACAGTCATTAACAACAGAAATTGAATTAGCCCCCCCCCCACCCACCAACCCCCACACCCACTTATGTGAACCACCACCAGAGACACAGCCTCATTGTGTCAATGTGAATACAAAGTGTCTGTCTCTCTTTCCCTGACCATCATCCCATCATCTCCCTCACTATATCTTGCCACTTTTCTTCCTTAAAAAAAAAAAAAAAGTCTAAGCTAATGGTCTAGTCTGTGTCCTCTGGTGACTCCTCAAAGTGGCTCTCTGTACCCTAAGCTTGTGACGGCAGTCAGTCAGGGGCAGTGGGAAGGGAAGAGAACAGAGCAGGGTGTCTCATCTCCCAGGTGTACCACTGCTGTCGTGCCCTTGAAGGAGGTACTTAACCAGCCCATTCTGGTCACCCTGTTCCCTGTGCTGCTCTCCTGAGAGGGGAGCAGAGTGAATGGAATCCTGCAGGCTGATGGAGATGGTGATGAGAATAGAGATGAAGATGGAAAGGCTGAGAGAGAAAGAGAGAGAGAGAGAGAGAGAGAGAGAGAGGTTGCTGTTAGAGGACAGAAAGAAGGATTGGTCTCAGTAAATGGATTCTCTCTCTTTCTCACACACACACACACACACACACACACACACACAAACACACACACACACACACACACACAGTGAGAATAATTGAGTGAATTCCTCCCCTTCATCTCCTCCGACCATGTTGCTGTAGGTCCCGGAGAGGGGAATGGGGGAATGGGGGAATGGGGAGATGGAGGAGAGTGATTGAAAGTCAGTCGAATACTGCGGATGGAGAGAGAGAGAGAGAGAGAGAGAGAGAGGAGTGGGGGTGGGGAACAAGTAAAGTAAGGAGATGGATAGAACAAAAAGGACAAGGTGAGAGGGAAGAGGTGTTGGAGCGAGAAAGAGGTCAGGGTATTTTCTTGGGTTGACAGAGAGGGAAGACAGCATCACACATGCAAGCACACACACACACACACACACACACACACACCCACACACACACACACACACACACACACACACACCTCACACACACCCCACACACCCCACCCACACACACACACTCACATACACAATTTACAATGTATCTATGCTTCATTTTTCATTCCCTGTCAAGGGATGACACTGTCACCTCAGAAAATGTCAGGAACGTGAGGACTCAACACATAAATCAACATACGCTTTAAAGGAAAAGGCGAGATACAACTACATTATTTTTCATATGCATCTCGTAAACTGAAACGGCAGCTCTTTGGCTATGGAGGCAGAGTGGACGTGGTGAGGTTAGAAGAGTTGGGAGGGGGAGGAGAGTCAACCACGTGCCCCACTCCAAACAGCCCTTCGTCGGGCCATCTGGTGTCTCTCCCTCCCTCTCTGTGAGAGGCTGGATCTCCTCCAGCCCTTTGCCCTGTTCTCCACATGTCTGGACTGCCTGACTGACTCTCCCCGACCTGCAGGGCCCCACAGCCCCCAGCAGGGGGCAGATGAGCTGTCGCGGCCCAGTGTTCAGGTCAATGAGAGGAGAATTAAGATGTGAAAGCTTGTTGTCTTAATTGTGGCGCGAATGAACCAACTGTTCAGAAATGTTTCTGTTTTCGATTCTACTATTCTTTCTGTGCTATGCTCACGATTGGTTGCTTGCTGAACCACGTGAACAATTGAAGCTCTATTCATTTTCTTCAAGCGGAAAACCTACATGTATGTATAAATAGTGTGGAATATAAAAAAAGTGTAGAATATATCCTATTGTTTTTCCTGTCTCACTAACATACCCCCCCCTCCCCCCCCCCCACACACACACACCTCCCTCCCCCCTCTGTCTTCCCCAGTAACCAGACGGTGCTGCACCAGTTCTGCTGCCCAGCTCCAGAGGCCCCCGAGGGGGAGACCTCCACGGCCTGTGTCCCCAGGTAAGATGGCTGCCGTTTATTTTCTCTTTATGGCCGTCACCGTGCTTCTTCTCCCGTATCTGGTGGCGCTACTGTCGGCAACTCAACTGTCCCAGTTACGTCTTGAAGTGGTTGTAAGTCCTTTGGGGAACCGCTGTTGGCCAATCACAACTCTCTGCTCTACTTTCCTCTCCCCATAGAGTGACTCAGGGAGAGATTATCCTCCTGATTTTTTAAATAGCAGCCCCACCCCCCCACCCTAGACAGATACAGAGTTACCGTTCATTACAAATATAGTCTGTCACATTATCTTGGGCTTATAGTGATATATCTGAACACTACATTTACATGACAAGAATGTAGGATGCAGGAGAGGCGATTTTCCATTCCCAGAGTGTAGCTGTGTATCAAGATGAATTGGAACACAATGATAATCTTCAAATCAATCAGAAGAAGATCCCATTTCCTAGACAGTGGTCAAGTCGTCCAAAGCACTGCCCGTATTAATTATGAAGAACAAATAAAATACTACCCAGGTTTTAGAGATGAAAACAGGATGATGATAATGATGATGATGATGATATTATCTTTTTAATATCCCCACTGAACAAACACAGTTTTTTAATATCCCCGCTGAAGAAACACAGTTGTGTCAGGAATGAAGTAAACCAAATCAGGTGCTGTGGTGTAATGGCACCTTCCCTAGTCACTACTATACCCCGATGGCAGCTAGATGGAGTCGGCCATTTAAAAAACCTTTAGCTCTCAAGGGCATCTGCCTTCTTTTGGTCCTATTCCACCCTCTCCATGTGTAGACCAAGTCTGCAAATACAAATATGGATTTTTATCCGTCTAGAATCTGAAGAGTCATTATATATCTCTCAAACACAGGAGACATTTGACGTCTCAGCATTGCTCATGTTTATCAGAATAAACTACTCCACCACCTCAGCGGAGTAGCTCGGCAAATTACCGCAACGGGCAGAGGAACGTCAATAGCAATTAGGCATCGTGGACCGAGGTGTTTGTTTGTTGTTGATCCCTACATTTCGCAGAATGCGCCACCGCATTGAAGGTAACAAAAAAAAATACAAACAAGCAAGCTTTGTATTGATGCTGGGTTCCCACCTCCCGTGGTGCTGGACACAATAAGCTGCAGTGGAACAGAAGCTATTTCACAACACGCAGTCGGCTAAATCACACTTTAAACACAGCAGAGTTATTGAATTACTCACATGGAGTGAAGAGGAGAGAGAGAGAGAGAGAGAGAGAGAGAGAGAGAGAGAGATAGGGTGGAAGAGAGAGAGTAGAAATTCGCTTCATGCCAGTTGCCTTTGTCATTGCACCAGAGGAAGCTAGAATTTATCAACTAAAATGTTGGACTACCGATAGTGAACTACTCAAAGCAAAAGCCCGCTCCATTAACTGTTGACCAGCCACTTTAATCCCATTATTGAATTCAAGGCGTAGTTTCAGAAGCACTCGTGAAGGTGACAGGTGACTTTCACCACATCAAGACAGGGATGGAAATTGAGAAGAAGAAAAAAGGACAATCAATCTGAGTTCATTGCCTTGAACCTTTTCTGATAGAGGCAGCTTGACGGAGCAGAGTTTCCTGTATGCTTTGTGCTTAGGAACCATTTGGCAGCATACAAAGAACAATACACACCACAAAGCCACCCCAAAGCAAACCACTTCAAACGGAACCCCCTCCAAGGGAGTTTGTGGGTTGCCGGTTGCGGTTCTGTTGCTTTTTTTTTTCCTTCTATCTTTCTAAATTTGTGAGAATTCTCTCTCTTTTTATTTTGTTGTCGTTCATTTTTCTTTACTCTTCTTCAGTGTTTTTGTTGGTGAATTGTTGATCATCTGTTTATACCTCACGACATGACATCACACTCACACCCACAAGCCTCCATTCTCATCCAGGCCACATCCACTCATTTGGACCTGTCTTCCTCACACCTTGGTCACTCCACAACAGTACCTTTTCAAAGACGAGTATTGTGTGTAATAACAATATAAAGACTCACTATTACAATGTCATAACCATTCACCCCAAGTCTCATGGAGAGGTGTAGGGTCTGCCGCTATGGCAAGTGGTTATAATAGTCTTATGTTGACACATGCAATGCATTTGTGTTCATGTGGAGAAGTGGTATTGCCGTGTTACTGCATGCTTCTGGCTTTGTAGTGATTAGAATGTTGCTCCTTGTCTTTGTACATGTGTGTGTGTGTGTGTGTGTGTGTGTGTGTGTGTGTGTGTGTGTATGTGTGTCTGTGTGCGTGTGTGCGTGCGTATGTGCATGCGTGCGTGCGTTTGTGTGCGTGCGTGTATACACTGTTGTACCCACGACGCAGGTAATTAACACACTTTAATAAACACCCAACAAATAACCTCTCCCCAAGGGACCGAGGCTAAGGATCTCTAATAAACCAAGAACATTCCTCACTGATGAATTGGCCAGGAGTCGTGCCATCCCTGGCACCCTCTATTGTATTGATACACGGTAGGCCTTTGCTCGTCCCTTTCAAAGGTAGATTTCACAAAAGCCGCTCCCTGAAATAACAGCGAGTGGGTTTGTGAATGAACCGCTGCTAGCTAGAGCTAGCCACTCACCAAAATAACGCCTCATTAGCATATAAAAGGACGGCTCCATACCCTTTCTCTGCGCTGCTGTACTCTATTTCCGCTCCAGGAAGTAATGAAGTATTCTGTTTCATACAAAGAAACCCTCAGACAAATTGCAGCGGCTGATATTTCATTTTCACTGCTGTGTCAGCCGTGGAAGGAAAACGTCTCGCCCTCGATGCTACCCGGTCGTTACGGAAAAGGGCAAGTGGTGCAAGTTCTGGACAGCTTTAGTCGACTCATTTAAAGTGATTGCTGTCCCAGGGTCTTCATTTTTGCCATTACCTATTCTGAAAAGAATGACCACGTCAATTAGAATGTATGAATTTATGTCTCCAGGTCGTAGAATGGTGGTTGGTGGTCATGCTAATGGCTGGAGTGATAGACCATGGGTCCTGCTAAACCCCACCAGCTGTGACTGAAGTGGAACTGAGGATCTCATTCTCCCTCACCACCTGTATAATGAGGACCCTACGGATGCTATATCCTCTCGCTAATGTTTCCGGAGAGAACAACTGACTTTGTCAGACCTGTCAGTCTTGTCCTACGGGTTTGCACATGGGAGGGGATAAGGACAGGGGGAGCTAACCTGTCAATCACGACTTCTGATTCCCACCACTAGGCCTCTTAATTACATAATTTAACACAAGCGGCGAATGAATACTGTTAACAGCATTCTGAGTTTGCGGCGTTTTTCCAACTGTCTCCAGAGACTTTTTGTTTCCTCCGCTTTTTTCTCCATACTGCTGTAGAACGAGAGCTGCAGCGGTCACACAGAAAAACACAGAACCCCCAAGAATTGGAAAGAAGGAAAGGGAGACATTGTTAGTGTAATATCTTATCACCGTTTTTGGAGATGTGGTGCAACAGCAGCAAAAAACCCTAAATGAGGCCATTCAAGGAAACTCTTCAGGACACGCATCAGCTGGGGCCTTCTCAGAAAAAAATACTCAACTGACAAATAGAGAGAGAGAGAGATGGAAAGGGACAAAATAGCTTGTTATTTCCAGATCAGGCTTCTGTTTAGGACAAACAAATCAGATCTGATAACCTCTTCCAGTGTTCACTCAGTATTATATGCAACCACAGTTGCTAGTAGAACTCCCCTGGTGTTGGTATTTATACTACGACTGCATATTTAACATTCGGTCTGTGAATGTCTATACGATACACGGCTCTGAGCTTAAATGAAGTGTACTACATTCAAGGCTGGATTTATCCCCAGCATTGACGTCCAAACACAAGCACTCACACTGAATGCTTTGAAGTTCTACTCAGACTCGGCAAAGGATAGGGCAAGTAGAGCCAAGTTCTGTTTGTTGTCGATAACAAAGTGTACAGCCTTGAGTTATTGGTTTTCTTAGGTAAATGTGAGTTTACATTTGCATCAAGTTGGTTGTGTACTCTCCCTCCCGACTCACTGTGTGCAGTGACGATGAAGTTATCTGGTCAGTGATACCTGACCAATGGCTGCGTCGATACTGTCAGCTAAACCTGACCAGTGACAGCGCAGATGACATTGCGGTGACTGTAAACCAGTCTGACCAATAACATAAGGGGGAAGTGAGTTCAGAGAGAGGTCTTGTTACAGAGTTGCTCCACAGGGAACAGCAGCATGACGACAGCTCTTCACTGATCCCTCTCAATTAGTCCCGTTTCCCGTTGTTCCCCAAAAGCAGAGCGAACACACACACCTTAACGAGATGCGTAATGCTAATTAGGTCTCACAATCTGGCGCAATGACGTGACTCTTCGGTGAGAAAATAAATCATCTTGATCATGCGCTGCTCAGTTTTTTTTTCTCTTCAGGGGATGGTTTTGATTTTAATGAACAGCGGTTAATGCATTTCATACAGCAATTAGGGATTTTTTTTTTAACATTTATTTATGAGTTGACACATTTACATTTTAGCTTGGTGGCTTCACACAGAGGTTAAGGCTGTGAATTAGTGAGGAGACGCATATTAATTTTTATTTTAAGTGATAACAGCTTGCAGTATTCCCTGGTTTGATGACATCACAGTTGGATATCTCTTTTAACATCTTTATTTTGCTTACTTTCCAATTATTCTGGTATTATGCTTTCATTCCCCCTCTTGCTATTTCTCTCCTACCACACTCTTTCTCTCTTTTGTTCTCTCTCTCTTTGTCTTCTGCAACTCTCTCTTCCACCCTATCTTTCTATCTCTCTCCTCTCAGTTTCTCTCTCTTGTGCTCTCTTTCTTCCTTTCTTTGCCATTCTCTCTCCCACCCGGTCTTTCCATCGTTCTCTCTCTCCCTTTTTCAAACCGTTCTTTACTGGTGTGTGTTGTTCTGCAGATGGGTGCGGAGGTCTTGAGGTTCAGGGTTTCATGTCGATTGGGGGTGGCTTGTGTTCTCTGGGCGGTTCAAAGTCGACTCCCCGTGATCCAAGATAACGCTACAACAGCAGAACCCAGCAGAACCCAGTCACACATCACAAGCGCTCTTTAGCTACACTAAACACTGGAACTGATCCCTGATCCATCCATCCATCCATCCATCCGCCCACCATCTTTATCACACACATTTGATTCTTCTCTCTCTCTCTCTCTCTCTCTCCAGCCCCCTCTGTCTTTCTCTCATATCGATCCATTTCTCTCTCCCTCTCTCTCTTCATCCCTGACAGATGCTTCGTCATGATCTGTAGCCGCTCAGACACACTCTCTCTGCAACTAGCCGGTCCTGAACTCTTGAACTCCTAATCTAATCAAAGCCATGTGCGCATGCCACTTGCTCTCCCTCTCAGCGTTCCATAGCTGAGCAGAGAACGAGCAGGAGAGATGGAGAAATCACTTTTGTGAAGCATATGATTTCCCTGACATGAGTGGGCGTTCAGCAGGATTAAGGCACAGCACTGGGGGCATCTTTACCATCTACTGTACTCCTCTAGACCAGTCTCCATCTAAATGTGTATGTGTCGTTACACCACCTTTAACAAAACACTATAATGAGCCTCACTCTGTGCATATTAGCTTTGAGTTCTCAAGTTCGATAGGGATATTCATTGGAATTCAGTGGCACATTAATCAGTGTCTGGCACCTGTGCGGGTCTCGCCCTGCATAGGTGCCTGTCTCACATTGTTAATGGATGGAATTAATGAACACGTTAATTATTGAGTCATGCTGTTTGTTGAAAGCAAAGGTGACCGGGGAGAAACGAGGAAGCTGCTGAAACGCTTTGCCATAGCGTGTAGTTCGATGACTGATCGGTTTGCACACTGTGGGAGGGTTGCAGACTCTAGAGACCATGATGCATTGGGCCACTAGGGGGAAGTTGGACTATGGTTTATGGTTTTTGCTAGAGGACATTCAGGGGCATGTTGGGAAGTTGTGAAGACTCGTTTGTCATTGGCCTGTCTTGGTGATGTGTGGGCACCATGTGGTTTTTCCTCACACTCTCTGGATCTGTGCTGAAAGAGTGAGATCATCTTTCTGCTTTTGTCCTCACTCTGACAGACCCCCTATGAGTATGATCATATAAACACATGCACATGCACACGCACGAACGCACGCACACACACACACACACACACACAGCACACACACACACACACACACACACACACACACACACACACACGCGCGCGCGCGCACACCTGGAAATGTATTTCACATGTGGCCTCTCTTTAATCAATCCCCCAAATTGTCTGTCACCTTCGCTCTCCTATTTCTCCCTCTATCTCTCTCTCTCTCTCTCTATTGCGTGCTGTTGCCTTGGTATGACTTTCTGCACTGCCTCAGCTGGGTAAAGTGACCTTGCTGGCTTGCCGTGCTGTTGTCATGGGAACAGAGGGCACAGCAGGAAGACGAGCAGAGACAGGTTTTTTTTTCAGGGACTTTTTAAAGGAACTGTGTGTGTGTGTGTCTGTGTGTGTGTCTGTGTGTCTGTGTCTGTCTGTCTATCTCTCTGTGTATCTATCTGTCTATCTGTCCATCCATCCATCCGTCTGTCTGTTTATCTCTTTGTCTGTCTCTGTCTTTTTGTGTCTGTTTCTGCATATGTTTGTGTCCTCAGAAGTGTGCGTGTCTCTGTGTGTGTGTGTTTGCGAGCCTGTTTGTGTGTGTGTCACTGTAGAAATGGCTGAGCTACCAGAAGGTCATGAAGACATCTGCTTCATTTACCCTTCATATCTGCTTACTGTTCAAACGACCTTGCTTATTGCCCTGTTTCTATTGGCTCACACTCTAATCACCCGCCCCTGCAACCAACCAGAATGGTTTTTGTTTGTATTTCTAGGTTCAGCCAATCAGCTCTCGCCTCATTATTTACCATTTCAGCAGAAAGCTTCATGAATTCAGTTTAAAGATTTGAATAAAATGTAACATAGAACGTCATCATTCACCTGCTGATCTGTTGGCCTTCTAAATATTCTTCTCAATTGGGCCCTTTTAATGAGAACCGAAACTGCCACGCTGGCTTGCTAGTTACTACCATTATGTTACACAGTACCTCATTCATTTGTGCCCCTAAGTGCCATTCTCCAAAGGCGAGAGCAAGGGTTCAGTTGCATTGTGAGAGATAGACTTACAGCACCATACATTGCGCTTGGCACACACACTTGGTGTAGGAGATTAAATACCTTACCTTCCCATGTCCTGTCAGCAGATACACTCCAACGTGATCACCCACTCTTCTCTATTTGATAACGACTCCATCCATCTCATTCTCTCACTGCTAACCCCCACAGTAGCACTCGCCCTGCGTTGTGGAACATCAGCTCAGAGTCTCACGCTCTCCTGCTGTCTCTTTTGAAGAATAGTCCGTCGACAGTAGTGAGCACATCGTCAACCCTACCATCATTCTCCTGCCTTATCTCGAAGCGAACAAACGAGCAAGTGGGGAGTTATAATGGAGAGGATTTGATAAAAGCCCATCAATTTGATGAGTTTGCCAACATGATCTGGCGTGTGTGTATGTATGTGCTTGTGTATGTGTGTGTGTTGAAGAGCTTCTCAGGCAGGGGACGGAAGTACAGTAGAGGAAGAAGCATCAGCAGCCCTGGCATCGGCTGTCGTGGCTCAGCTGAGTGAATCAAAAAAAACGTTCATCTCCATAAATCCTTTTCATCTAGCGTAAGGATCTAAAAGAGCTTTGAGAGTCAATGACTTGTAATTATTCTTGTTTTCTCAAAGAGGATAGGAATTTACAGACATGATATTTCACTGGAGGTTAGGCTCACATTCTGATTATGGGAAGCTGATGATGCAACACAAAGAACTATGGGATATTTGTCTTTATGCAAAATGAATCAATTGATTGAAGTGCATAATTATGTATGTGAAATCATAGAAACCAACTGAATAACTTGAGCTTGGCATGCTAGACATACTTCATCGCAAGGCTCTTGAAGACGTGTTCCTGTGGACAATCAAACTCTTTCCCGGAGTTTGTGTTTCAAGGACAGACCGTTCCCCTTGCCCCGCTAAGGAAATTGGCATTACAAACCACTGCCTCGCTGTTCCCCTGAGGTAGCTCGTCAATTTACCGGGATGCAGCATATTACTCTCTAATAACCATTCCAAGCGGCCGAATGGCAGCGAGAAGTGTAACATTTTCGCTAATGTTTTTCATTTGTCAGTGTAAATTGGTTCCCCTGATAGAACGTGTGACGCACGCTGAACATAACGTAGTAGAAATCATTACCATGTTGAAGCCTACTCAGATTATGGCCTACTTTCTCTCTCTCTCTCACCCTGTGGCCATGGATCTTTTTGATTGGCTGAAGGTCATGATGAACGCAGCGTTTTTTGGGATGCAGTCCCACTTGCTTTCATTTGAATATCCAAGTGTCACTCATTGGCATAACTATACGACGCCTCCCTCTCTGTCTCACTGTATGTATCTCTCTCTCTCACACACATAATCCCCCCCTCCTCTCTCTCTCTCTCTCTCTCTCCCCTTCATTCATCAAGGAAAACATGCTTTGTCCAACAGGGGGCACAGTATTTAGACAATAATCCTGCCATTGTAAGAGACAGCTGTTTGCCCACATATTAGTGAAGGGCATTGTCCTGTCCTTTGTGGGGTCTATGGGGTCAGGTTACTGACCCCAGATTTGCCCTGGCAGTAGTACATTCAAGGATGTGTTACGCTGTGCAGCCCCTGCCCCTGCCCACCCACCACCCACCTGCAACACCTGCTTATGCCAGGCCATGCCAGCCTGCTCCATTGAGATCGTAAGTAAAATGAGCATCTGGTGCCTGCCCTCCCCCTTCCCACCAGGTCAATGGACAGCTACAAAGGGCAGGGCTTCATCTGTCTCATTCTAAACCCCTGGTGTGGGTTCAGATTGGGGCGATAATTAAAACCCAGCCGCTTCGCCCTTCCCAGAGAGATAGGGTCACAAAAGCTGACTCCTACTGGTGCCTGGTGTGTGTGTGTATGTGCGTGTGTGTGTGTGTGTGTGTGCGTGCGCGCGCGTGCGTTATAATGAGAGACAGAGGTTGTAAAGGAGAGAGCTAAAGAGAAGAAGAAAATCTAAGAGTGAGAGAGAGACTAAAAGCAGTCACATTCAGCCATCACATCCCCTACCCCAGTCACGCACTTCTCAGGTACATTGTGAAGAGGTACAGAACGTTCCCTGTGAGGGACCTTAAGTGTCCTGGATGGCGTGAGAGTGACAGTGACAGTGACAGTGACAGTGTCAGCATCTCTCTCTCCGCTCCACATGCATCATACATCACACTGTACCTGTCGTGACAATCGCCCAACCAAGCCCCTCCCTGATTGACTTGGGATCAGATTCGATCAGGTCACAGCAGGAGAGAGAAGGGGGAGAAGAGAGGACCTCTGAAACGCTGACAGGGCTCCCGCACCGACTCCTCTGTCGCCCTGCCTGGCCATAATGAGGAAAGGGTGAAGGGAAGCAAAGAGAGGGGGATGGTTAGAGAGAGGGATGGAGGAAGAGAGAGACAGGAGAGGGATGAAGGAAGAGAGAGACAGAGGGGAGGATGGAGGGAGAGAAAGATGAAGGGAGAGAGAGAAAGGGACAGAGACAGTGGGTGAGAGAAATTGTGTGTATGAAATAGAGAGAGAGAGAGCGAGAGGAAGAAAGAGAGAGACAGACATATGCAGATGTAACCACGTGTGGGCGTTTGACAGAAAGGAAAAGATTAAAGCCATTTGTTTTTTCACCTTCCTCTCTTTTCCAGTCGTTTTTATTGTGGGAGGTCACATGGTGCTATTTATGGAAGGAACAGAAGGTGGGATATGACAGCATCCTGATTGAGGTTAAATTCATAGCTTAACAGTGCTTTGTTTATGATTGCGTGGTGTTGTAGCGTATTATGAATGATAGTACAAGTACAGCAACTTGAGGGGCAGACATACTTGGGGGGAATTATTTCCTGGATAGTCACGCAAATTCACATCAATTCACCGTAACGCGGTGAATAGAAGACTTGCCTCAGTGAACAGCAGCCATTCCCCCCCCCTTGTTTACCTCATGTCACTTCTGCTGTGACACACGCTGTGTTTGCCTGTAAGTAATTTCTAGCGTAAAACAGGCGTGTCATGCCTTGTCACTCTCCTACTAAAGCTCTGACAAGTGCCTCACGACTTACACAGACGTTTCATCCACTGTTTTGGTGTGTTTGAAGGAGAGTCATTGTCTGCTTCACGATAGCCTACTGGTAGCTACACAAATACAAACACTGAAAAAAAGAACACATCTGCTGACAATGGTAAGGCAAGGTCGGCAGCTGTATTGGTCAGGGAAGGTCGTTAAAGATTTATGATGTTGCTTTCGCCCGAAGAAAATGCTTTTTTCCAGACCTTCTCATGTCAGGGTCATTCGTTTGGGGAGTCGATAATCAAAGCAAGTGTGCTGTTTTAGTGACTTTTGACTTTGGTGCATTTCCCTTGAATGAAGGGTACAGCGATCTGGCACTGAACTCATCCATTCTGTTCGGTTGTTTATTTCGTCGCTCGATTAGACCTACACTGAGTGGTTTTGTGTGTGGTAGACCACGCTCAAAAAGACCCACGCTGTAATCTCTGAATGTTGCTCACGTGGTAATAGGCCACACACTGTAAGAGCTTTCCATGGCTAAGGGTTGACCCCATCTGTCCTCTTTGGTTGTCTTGACACCAATAAATAGTGTGTAACCCCCACACCATCCACATTTGTCCCCCCAACAAAAAGATAAATAAAAGAGTCAAGATTAACTGTGTAGTCCACGATGCTATGAAAAGGGTCTCGCTTCGGAAGAGGGACCTTTCACATCCCACCTAAACGTAATTGAATTTCCCCTCTTATCATCTCCAGTTGGGGATAGCATCTTACGACCATCAAGTGTTGAGTTATTTTAAAGAAAACCCTCTACCTTTGCCAGAACTTTGGGGCTAACTTATTCTTGCCACCTCGAAAAACAAACGACAGAAAGTTTGCTTTCCCCTGTGAAAGCAATTTCACCGATGAAGAGAGATTGAGTTCGAGCGTCGGTTGAGGGAGGGTTCAGGGAGGGGAGGCAAGCATGGTGTGTGTGTGTGTGTGTGTGTGTGTGTGTGTGTGTGTGTGTGTGTGTGTGTGTGTGTGTGTGTGTGTGTGTGTGTGTGTGTGTGTGTGTGTGTGTGGGAGAGAGTATATGTGGTGATAAGAGAAGAAATGCTCTGGAACGAAACAGAGTTAAACAATCCAAGCGTCGAAAAACAATGTTTCTTCTTCTTTTCGTGGCAACTGCAAACTGCCCTACAAAACAGTCAAATATGTCCTTGTAACAAACTGTTGTTTCCAGTCGAGAAGACGCACGCAAATGTGCACTCTTCTGTCTCGAGAGAGTGAGGGAAACAGAGATAGAGAAAGAGAGATGCATATTTCTATATACAATAAGATCCTCTGTTAATTCCAACAATAATTCCTCTTTTTTCCGACAGTGTTTATTGGGTACAGGTTAATAAAGGGACTATAAAGCACAATAGTGAATAGATATGAAAATATTTATCCCAGGGGGAAACTGAATTTCCCCCTGGGATAAATAAAGTTTCTATCTATCTATCTAAAGGAATATGGCAGGAGCATGTGTTTTGACCTTGAGGTCAAAGAGCACTTTCTGTCCTATATGTGAAATCGAGTGTTGTGTTCCTAAGCCTTTTGTATACGTGGTACACTGCATGAATGAGGAATTCACACTGTTGAATGGCAGACAACACAACGCTTTATCAACAATACTTTGGCGCATACAGTACGGAATATTCTGGACTCTCTCCCTTGTTCTCCATCACTCTCCTCCTCTTTTACCCACGTTCACTTTCTCTTATATCTTCTTTTATTCTTGCTTTCAGTATTTCTTGAGTCCCCCTTTCCATCCTTTGCTCTCCGTCCACACCTATGCCACACTTTTCTCTCTTTCCCTCCTTCTCCGTCTCTCTCTCTCTCTCTCTCTCTCTCTCACACACACACTCACTCACTCTCTCCATGACTGTGTGATTTGTGTGTGATGGCAGTCTCTCTCTCAGAGGCAGAGCTGATTGGATTCTGTTTTATGTCCTGCCAGCCTATGGCCTGAGTGTGTGTGTGTGTGTGTGTGTGTGTGTGTGTGTGTGTGTGCATGTGCGTGTGCACGTGTGTCTGTTAAGCTCTGTGACCCCTCACGTCACTAAGTCACCTGCTGTTTTTGGAACCGCACAGGATGTGTGTGTGTATGTGTGTGTGTGTGTGTGTGTGTGCATACGCCTGACTGTGTTTGTGTGGCCAGCTCTCTGATGCTACACAGAGCAAATCACTAGACATTTCACAGATACTGTCCCCACCCAACCCCCCTTCATCTCTTCCAACAACATTCAATCCAAAGCACTTTAGTAGTAACACAAAGTTATTCGCACAGAAAGACCAACTTAGAGCGTGAAATCGTCCCCAGCCAGTGATAGATGCCCCCTCTGTGCGTGTGTGAACTCACTCAGTCCCTTTGCTGGGAACTGTCTAGGTTGTCGGATGTAATTTAATGTGCCACATAATGGTCGATTAGCCTGTGAAATCAGGTGGGACTGCGCCATTGTTTGTTCCTGTCCCAATACAACCAAGCTCAGTTGAATCCTCTCAGAACACACACACTGAACACACACACTGAACACACACTCTCTCTCTCTCTCTCTCTCTCTCTCTCTCTCTCTATCTCTCTCTCTCTATCTTATTGTCATGCACCCGTGTTGAGGTCTCTGTAGGTGTAAAAATAGCACTGCGATGCTTTTGTTTAACAAGATGTGAATAAGCATAGGAGGTATGCTGACACTGTGAAAAGGCAGGCACAATAATAGTCAAGAAAAGTGCACCCAATTTGAAAGCACTGTTCTGTTTACAGCGCTGCTGTTTTTGTTCTTTGTGTGCCTCTTGGGGAACTCTTATGGTGTTAAATAACCGTTACTCTGCACATCATGTACCATGTATTTTTTCCCCCTTTGTTATTATGTTTTTATCACACCACAGGACATGGTAAAACTACCACGTAATACACCAGCACAGTGTTCCCTCCTCAGTCAGGATGTACAGTCAGGGGTTTGTGACTTATGTTGCTCTCTGTGGTCTCCCTAGGGCCCTCTCTTTGTGTTGTGGTCAGGATCTTTGCTGTATGTCATACATACATCTTTAATATCTGCCAATCCCAGCTTTCCGTGTGTGTGTGTGTGTGCGGGCACAAGCATCTCTGTCCTTTGCTTTCTTTACCCAAGTCCCACGGCAAAGCCTTCAGAAGAGATTGGATTTGAAATCCATCGTGAATACTTTACAACCTCAAAATCTGTTTTAATGCAACCCTCTCCATTCTCACTGAAAAGGATGTTTCATTGGCAGTGTGTGTGTGTGTGATATAAGGCCCATTCCAACACTTCAAATAAAAGCAAATCTATTTTTAAAGGAAGGTGAGGGACGGCATCTGCCATCTTGTATTTTGTCGCCTCATCTCAACCAGCATTATAGATCATTGTCTCTTTGTAGAAGAAGGAGATTTTTACTGCAAGCGAAGGCGGAGGCTTCAGTTTCAGGACTCATTTATCAGAATGACATTGATCAAAATGATCAATAGTAAATGCTTAGTAGAACCTGTACAATATGCATAGGCTTACGTATTTGACTGTTAACATTTTACTTTTTCTATCTCTCTCTCCCCTCTTAAGAGGTCTTGTAGTCTCACCAAACAAGCTTCACATTGATAAGCTTCTCCATAGCCAATCAATCATTCTTTGATTGATCAGACTGGACAAATGGGACAAAGGCAGTCCTGTGAAGGTGAAATTCTACACGGGAGAGACCAGCACAATCACAATTATCACTCGTAGTTAATCAGCATCCACATATCATGTGGGCTATCATCTATACAGTCATTCCCCAATAACCTTCATTAAACCTCCCTGCCTAAGACTGAGATTAAATCAATCCATTTATTTATTTTCTCCCCTATTCCCAGCATAATGAAATGACCCACTCATTGTGATTCAAAAGATTCAGTCTTTTCCCAAGAGGGTTATTGGCCTCTGACAGTAGGCGATATTGATTTGTATATTGATTGAGTATAGTCATTGCTCCAATTGGACTAATTTGTTTTTCTATTTAATTATTAGTTACAGATGTATTTTACATCACGTCACATGTCTTCATATGGTATATATGCAACAACTTCATATCCTGAGGAGAAAATAATAAGAATAAGACATACATTGCGTTTCGAAATATGAAATGACTCACCGTCTTACTGAATCTTATGATTTAAACATGCCGCTGCTATATTTGCTTCCGTTCCATGTCCTAACTCATTTCGACATGGTGAGAATGTGCATTTGGGTCTCTGGAGGTTATATAACGTGCTTGGAGCAGTGAGATAAAATGGATTGTTAGTCTGTCTAAGTCTCCATCTGGTCTCGAATGGCTGCCTGGGGCTGGTATTGTAGAGACTAGAGGAGACGCTACCACTAAACTATACAACTTTGACCTTGGCTGAATGGAGAATGGGTAGAATAGAAGACTCTTCATCTTGTATAGGGAGCATTGGTGATTGTTGAGTCATGTTGACGTTTTTGTTTGAAGGAGAGACGGTGCGTTGTGAAATGCCCTTTGTGTAGCTGGGAGACATAGGCCTGCTGTACGCTTGAGTCGTTCTTGTGGGCGCCAAGGTCGTTCAGATGGATATCAGGGTAGATGTGCACACGCCAACCCCTGTCACCCCTCGCCACTTCAAACCATAAAACATAATTGTCTAGCCGCTTAGTTATTATGCAGACATCATTTTACAGCCCCTTTTCTGTAAACTACTGTATCCATCTCGGTAACACTTTATAATAACTTTAATTTATTAGCCCTTTATAAACCATTAATAAATAATAACTTATTATTAACGTACATTATGATATAAACGTTTATAAGGCACCTTAGTACACAATACACATATTGTGACATATTTTCCTAAGTGTTCCACACATTTTATAAATTATATGTAAATGTATTCCTCTATCATTTATTATTCATTTGTAGAGTGCTTTGCAGTCCCTAATCTAAAGTTGCAACTATTCACCCTTTATACACATTTATAAAGGTTTGTAAGCCATGTGTAGACTCTTGTAAGACCATCAGTTATCAAAGATATCAAATAGCATACAGTGAAACATTCAAATTACCAAATACACCCACATAATCACAAAGGAAATGACAATCGATTTGTATTCTTTGAACAATTTCAATTACAATTGACATGGCAAAAACAAACATTTTGTTAGCTACCATACAGTCAAAAACCATCATCAAACACATAAATTATTAGAAACTAACTGTCTACAGCTATCTAGCATAGCTAGCTTGCCAACCCTTTCATAACACAGTTCCACCACTAGCCAGTTATCTAGAAATATAAGGGTTTCAATGCTAGGCAAACTAAGTAGCTAGGTACAGTCCCCAAAATAACAATGTATGTCATAGTACAGTTAAACCATAGCTTTAAAAACGTTTGTGTGAAGGTTCCTTGACAGCTGTACTAGCTACCAGCTAGCTAGCCAACACTACTGTTGTCAATAGCCTTTCGCCATGAATAGGATCAGTTTGGCGAATCTTACAAAACATACAATTTCAAATAAAACGTTAAAAAATTTATATATTGTACAGTTGGACTGTCAGCTGCTGCTACATTCTGCTGGCTTTACAGAGCTCAGAACATAAACAGAGTTGTGGGTAGATGGTGTATGGCTACAAACGTGACGTAAATCTTAACAGGCTGTTAACCTTCTGACTTTTATTTTGACATGAACAAAACCCCCCCAAATAAAAAATAAATACATGGCTTTGCACGCGCACTGTTGAAATCTTTCTTGACAATACAGCCGTGTTGACTAGCTAGATAGCTAGTACAGCCTCAAAGGGACAGTCACACAATTTAAAGATGTGGTTTAACTGTAGTGAGACTGACATCAAGTACACAAGTTTGTGATTGAGGATTACAGCTCGTTCACCTTGCATTGAATGCCTAATGTTGCTAGCTAACTGGCTAACCTAGCTGTAGAGTAGTATTCTAGTTTCATGTCTTTGATGATGATTTTTTTTATTGTATGGTACAAAATACAATTTCCAAATTTCACTGAAATTGTTTAGGCATAAAGTTCACTGAAATTGTTCAATAAATGCTAAATGCCATATAGTTTTAGATTAGTTACTGCAAACAAATCTACAAATGATTAATAAATGATTCATGAATGTATTTACAAATGAGAAACACATAAATACAGGTAACACATTTAGTAATGTTACAACTGTTATAATAATAATTTGTTAACAGTGAGTTCATTATTTACAAATGATTTATAAAAGGCTTATAAATTAAAGTTATTATTAAGTGTTACCTCAGTCTCACTGACATAATCTGCCTGGACAGAGGTGTGTGAACACCAAATTGATAAAGGATAAGGGGTTAATGACTAAATAGCTGTCTGTACTGTAATCAGCATAGGTTGTCTCTCTCTGGATTTATCTGCTTGGATAATTGTTCAGCGCTGCGGGGTAAATTAACACTTGGCCTGGGATTCTAATCACTGGTGAGGATACGACATGCCAGTAATGAGCTGGATCCATCAGGCGGAGAACCACCAGACACCCAGCCGTCAGAGTGACCTCTAGCTCAGCCTCGATGCACCCCACCTGGGCTGGGGCTGCACTCGTCCTGGGGGTGGAGGTGGTCTAGCGTTGTGGGTTGGTCATTGGGTTTGCTGCGTAGTTTGGTATGATATGGAACTCAAGAAGGTTTGGCTGCATATGTTCGCCTTCTGGACATATTAGATGAATGTACTGTTGTATGTACTGTCCTGTACTGTAGGCACATATGTAATTTGTGCTGTGCTTGTGTGTTTTAATGTTTTCTGTGTTTCATTAGTGTGTCTGTTTGAATACAGCGTGAGTGTGTCATTTCTTGTGTATCATCGTGTCTTTGTATACTTTGGAATTGTGTGTGTACAGCATGTGATAATTCGGTGTCTGTCTGCCATTGTCTTCTACTGTGTGTGTGTGTGTGTGTGTGTGTGTGTGTGTGTGTGTGTGTGTGTGTGTGTGTGTGTGTGTGTGTTTGAACCTCTGATGTCATGCATCTCTGACTAACGCGCATGCTGATCTAGTTCAGATGGCGTGAGTGTGACAGCTGTTTGGATTGGGCTTTTTGTCACTGGCTCTCCCTAGTGCTTACCCCTTCTTACTCTCTCTCTCTCTCTCTCTCTCTCTCTCTCTCTCTCTCTCTCTTTTCCCTTCTCAATGCATCACATCTTTCATCCACACTCTCATATCCCATCTCTAGACACCAGGGCTGGTAGTTATAAAGCCTCTTAGAGTAGGAAACAGCTCATAAGTGCCGAAGAGTGACTCACATTTGGTCCTACTTTTACACATTCCCATAAAAGCGACTACTCACTGAGTCGGGACACCTCTTGCAGACTCACCTCTTGCACACTGTTTCCTATTCTGAGGGGCTTGATACCCATCGGCCCAGAGCCATTCGTTTGTCCCCCATTTCTCTTTGTCATCCATCCAGACTCTCTGGGCACAACCCCATTTAACCCACACCTGGAGCCCACAGCTGCCCACTATTAGCCCAGGTGATCTTTCAACCCATCTGTGCTGACTTGGTTTGACCAGAAATGAGAATGCCCTCCAGTTAAAACAACTTTCTGGAACAGTCTATTTAATGTTAAACAGGGGTGGTGCTGGCAGTATTACTGATTCAGTGCAGTCTCCCTCAGAATGTTGATGTGTGATTTGCCCTAACCAGAGAGGTTAATGGGGGTCAGAGCATGGATTAGCGGAGAGAAGAAACAGAGTCGTGTTCTGTACTTTTTAATGATCAATCAGAAAAAAAAACAGCTGCCCTTGACCTTGCGATTAAAGAGCAAAATGTAGTTGTTTGATAGTTGGGGATCTTTCTGATGATTTTTTGATGATTTTTTTTCTAATCTGAAGTGACATTACAGATTTTAATGTACCGTCCTCGAGATAAAGACCTAAGAAACTATGAAGTGCTTTGATAACGATGGAGACTGTTACGATGACAGTGCACAATCTGACTCACCTCTTACCGTGAACTGTAAGTGCGCTACCATACAATACTACTACCATAAATGTCTTTGCAAAGCTGTTGCTCTCTAAATTCATCCTGTTAAAATCTCTTTAACCAAAGAAGATGTTGAACACTGATAGAAAGTTTCGATTAGGCGACGTGCAACTGCTGCATTTCTTTTTACAGGAATGACACACACACACACACACACACACACACACACACACACACACACACTCATAGAGAGAGTACTGTAGGAGGGATGTCCCGCTGTTGCACTGTTTACAAACTCTAGACGACCTCTCCACTTCCCTCTGCCCCTCAATTTACATTCCCTACAGCCAGCCTGGTACTGAGTCAGGCCTGTTCTTCTCCCAGGCGTTCAGACAAATTTTAAATATATTTTAGATGTATTCTGTAAATGTACTCTATACATTACCCTCCCCTCCACACCAAACGGGAAGAGAATTATGCTTATTCATGCAAACTCTCCAGCTAACTGGTCCTTGTCCTTGTCTTCTGCCCGATGAACTGGTACATTCTCATCTCATGAGCTCAAGACAAAGGGGAGGAAGCGGTGAAGGGGAAATGAGAAGGGGAGGAGAAGCGAAGAGGAGGAGGGAGGATGAGGGGGATGGTGCTCTGCTCTGCTCTGAAAAGATCAAGAGAGGGTGGAGAGAGTTTGGCTTGGGGCAGTTATAGAGTGAAGGGGTTAGGGTTGAATATATTCCCTAAAATTGTCCAAAATCTAGCTGCTGAAGTGGTGTATGGAAGCAAAGCAAACTAAAGCGGACATAACATCACACCTTGCTCAGGCAAGAATTTCTTGTCCCAGAGCAGCTTTTTTGGGGGGTCCTCATTAGCCATTTATATATCACTGCTGAGGTAGGTTTTCGACTAAGGTGTCCTTTTTCAGCATCTCGCTGGCGAAGGACCACTTGGGATATGCCCTTCTGTTGAACCCTCTGGTCACAAGCCCAGATATTTAATCACTGTTGTCGTGCCTCTGCACCACTCTGTGAGACTGAGATGACACTGCAAAAACTGTGTCATACTTTGTGGCGAGGTGGGCAGAAAATCAAAGTGATCTGGCAGCAGGTGTCAGGGGGAGGACTTTCAGGTTCAGAAGAACACTCTCTTACTCAGGCAATAGAGAAGGGTGTTGTGATCAAACTTGTACACCCCCTGTTGAGCAGTCACAGGGGCGTGGAAGGAGAACGTTGCACAACCGCCACACATATGACACAAGGGGCTCTTTAGCATCGGTTCAAGATGGCCGCAAGTCGCAAGGAACTTTGGTTTCAAAGAGAGATCCTAGACTGTTGGGGACTCCCCTCTCAAATGCTCTCAAAACAATATGCATTTTGATGTTACATCTATTAATACTAATCATTTTTTCTAGTTTTTTTTCAAGGCTGGAGACGCCAGGAGCACAAGCATGGTTAATGTTTCACACACTGTGGGTGGAAAAGGGGATCATTAAAGAGATTATTCTCTCCCTCGGCAGGGGTGCTGGTGTGTGACAATGCGTGGGCAGCGGAAACTGGGGGCGGGGCACCCGCACACACACAGTGATACACACATACACAGTTTGACACACACACAGATATACACACAACGCATCCCCACACTGCTACAATGTGGCAAGGACATACGTGACGTTAACACATACTGTAGTTGTATGTGCCGTGCATATGAAAACGTCTGCAACCACAGTGCAGTGAACACTTTCAGCTGATGCTTCTCTTTAACACAGTCTCAGCGGAGCACTGTGGAGTCAGTTTTGAAGGGAGGAGTAGGACAGTTTTGTAGAAACACAAAACCCGGGGTATGCTTTGATGTTACTATGAAAGAAAATACTGCAACACCATTGCGGTTAGAAACAGAACACACCCCAAACCCTCACATTAACACGCCAATGGTGTGCTGACGCAGACTGACAAGGCAAGAAATTGGACTTCGGTCGACTTAGGCCGCCTCACGCAGACTCACGCAGGCGTTAGCGGTCACGGTCGAGGGGAGAGCCGACTGCAAGCCGTACCCCGGCACTGTAATTACATTCTAATGTATGAAGGCCACTGCACCCGTCTGTCTCTGAAACTGACCTAACGATAGAGAGAAATAGAGAAAAAGAGAAAGAAAGAGAGAGAGAGGGAGAGGGAGAGGGAGTGTCAGCCAGCAGCCAAGGTCTGTCTTTGCTCCTTCAGACACTCTGACACCTGGAACCGCTCAATCTCCTTAGCTCACGCCACACAGAAAGAAAGAGAGAGAGAGAGAGAGAGAGAGAGAGAGAGCAGAGAGCATGACGCATATGGAAGGAGGGAGGGAGAGAGGGAGAGGCAAGACGAAGAGGGAGAGAAGATGAGAAGGCACAGTGGAAGTGAAGAGGAAGTGTGTGAGCGATGGCAATGAGTAGAATACACACAGACACGCATGCACACACACACACACACACACACACACACACACACACACACCTCGTCTTCACTGTCTTTGTGTGTACTCCTCTGTTCGTCATGCATGGCACCAGCGTAATACTGTACATTTCTGGATGCTCTTGTCTATCTGTTTAGTTTCACCCCAAACAGTATGGTAATCCCTATGTCCGTCCTCTATCATCCCGTGTCCTTGAAGAGAGGACATGACATCACACTCACCGTTGTGACAGTTTTCTTACTCTTGTGAAGGGCAAACAACAAAGAACAGGGTTTATGTGTATATTCAAAACACAAAAGAAGAACAGAGATGCAGAGAAACTCTGCCCTGAAAGAAGAACTCCCCGTCTCTGGCAGGTCTATTTTCTGCTCAGAAGCCCCAGCAAGCACACCTACTGAGTGCTTAGGCGCTAGGCTTTATTTTGCGATTAATAATTCATAAAAAGGGCATTTTAGATGTCCCAGCCCCAGCCATATCCTCACGAAGATACACGCACTCTCTCCTACCCCAAGAGCTGTTGGAAAAGGACCCCAAGAGCTGCTGAGTGAAATGGAAAAGGAAGGAACGCACATGTCGGGTGTATGACATATATATATTTTTTAAGACAATGAACAGGCCTACAAACATTGGAACAGTGAAAAAAACACACACGCACACTTGCGCGCGCACACACACACACACACACAGACACACGATACACCATTCTAATGAAACATTGCTTTTGTGTTTCATCTCGGATGTTTGGGGAATTAAGTCGATTTTTTGATGTTGCTTTGATAATGCGGCTCTGCAGTACAAGGCTCTTTAGACTGGAGTGTGTATTCGCCGTGAAGCCCTGCCTTCCCTCGGGGGGGGGGGGGGGGATATCTCCATCCCTCTTTTGCAGCACGCTGCATATGCTAGCAGGAATGTTCTGATTTTGTGCTCACTGACTTGACTCTTATCGCCTCATCCAACTGGGGACAGAGACGATCTTAATCTCACTAATTTCCCCCAGCTACGGTCACAGCTACTGTCAAAGAAGAGGAAATACAACCACTGCAAAGCTGGCCTAAATTCAAAGAACATTTACGGCCAATTTGCTGCATCTTTTCAAACATATCCGACTATATATATATATATATATATATATATATATATATATATATATATATATATATATATATATATAGCATCGCATACAATATTGTAGTGACATGAAGGTATTTTTCCACACACGCATGCACGCACACACACACCCACACACCCACCCACATGCACGCACACACACACATTAGTGAACGCATTCATCAACACATGCCTTCACGCTCAAAGAGACGAAACCATCTCAATCCTCCAAAGAGCTGACTGCGACGGTGTGAAGAATAAGCTGCAAATGGATCACAATAGACTGTCAGAAAATAAACACTCAGGTTCAGCTCCAGTCAACTTCAAACAAAAAGAACAGACACAGACACTCAAGAGAAGTTCATTGACACAATCCGCTTTGAAGCCCGGGGGGGAAAGAGGGGGCTGGCTATGTCATGCGTCAATCATAATGCATTCTGAACGTTGATTTACTGCGTTATAGAATTCCAGAGAGGAGGGACTCACGGACCTAGAAACCTGTGGAGGCTGTCGCAATAGATAGCATACCTATTTTTTCCTTTTAGTTAACCTTACTTTGCCTCAGCAATGGGAGCCTCTGACAATATTATCTTTGAGTAATTTCATCAAAGCCCAAAAGTGTCCCATTCATTCGTTCATAAAACATAAACATGACACCGGATTTTTTCTTTCATGCTTATCATGGATTCCTTTTTGGTTTTTATACGATTTTCTGTTCATTGGCTCTTTTGGACAGGCAGCAAGAGACTTGTTGTGCCTCACACTGACACATGGGTCTTGAGGGAGCCCTGAAGTGCTAGCGGTCGGTGGTGATATGTCTGTCAGCTTCAGAGCTGTGTGTTTGTGAGAAACACAGGGGGCTCAGGGATCCACTATAGCCCTATCAGTGGGTCAATCAGACAGAGAGAGAGAGAGGGAGAAAGAGAAAGAGAGAGAGAGAGAGAGAGAGAGAGAAAGGTGGGCTATACAGGAGATGTGTGTGTGTGTTAGCTGGGAGAACAAGAGAGAGGATCAGAGAAAGAGACGGGCCGAGGCTGAGAGACAAGGCAGTGTTAGAGAGAAGAAAGGGTAAGAGAGAGAGAGAACAGCAGAGGGATACGTTCCCATGCTAATATCACTGTGACACTAATACAAAGACGCCGTCTGCCCTGCTGACAGTTCAGTCCCGAAGATGTCAGTTGCTCTGTGAAACACTACCACTGTCCCAACATCAAAGTGTCTTGTCTTCCATTATAGGCAGTCCTGTGCCTGCAATACCCAAGACAGGTCACACACACACACACACACACACACACACACACACACACACACACACACACACACTCACACACACACACAGTTATCGAGGGCTGTACCTGAGTTGCAATGCATGACTGTGTCCCATGTCTGTGTGTCACCGTTGGCTGCCCCAAAGTTGTTCCGTTTGTCTTTTCACTGTCACTCCCCTGTGTGGTTTTTGCTGCAGTGTGTGTCCGCCATTGAAACTGAATCTGAAATGAACTGTGCTAAATGTCTGCTGTGCTGTGCTTGTGCTGTCTGTCAATGGAGCACCTGCAGACATACATACAGACAGACAGACAGACAGACAGACATGCTTCTGACCCCTCCACACATCTTGTAGCACCAGAGTGAGACACAGAGAGGTCACGAACCCCCCGTCACCCAGCCAGCCTGGAGAAGAGGTCAAAGGTCAACAGGATGCAGCCCTCACTCTGCGTTTTCTCCTCCTTTCTGCAGCGACGACCTTCCTCCAGACTCACCCTTGGGGGAGGAGGGGGAGGGAGAGGGGGAGCTCCAGCCCCAGCCTGAACCTCAGCCGCAGCCTGACCCTCAGACCCAGCCTCAGCCCCAGCCTCAGCCTGAGCCCCAGTCCGAGCCCCAGCCCGAGCCCCAGCCCGAGCCCCAGCCCGAGGGCACCAGTGAAGAAGCCCAGGATGCTCCCGCTGCCACCACGCCTAGCGGAGGGGAGCAGAAGGAGGGGGAGGGAGGAGACAAGCAGGAGGTGGAGGAGGTGGAGGAGAGAAAGCAGGAAGAGGTGGTGGTGGAGGAGAAGCGGCATGAGAGGGAGGTGGCAGCAGCAGCAGCAACAGCAGCGGTGGAGGTGGAGGAGGAGGTGGAGGAAGAGGAGGGAGGCGGGGCCCGGGGGGGAGCGGGGAGGAGAGCCAGCCTGCACCACACAGCCTCCCCCATGAGGGTGCAGCGCAACGGGGCCTGCTCGCACTCCGCCACCTCAGACTACGAGCTCTCGCTCGACCTCAAAAACAAGCAGGTAGGGTGTGTGGGGTGGGGAGGAGGGGGGAGAGGGGTTGTGGGGGGGGGGGGGGGGATTTGCTACTCGGATGGGGTTGTACTGTTATGTCTTGTGGTCTCTGTGGTTGTCCGTCTAGCTTCTTTGTCTGAGGTTGAGGCTGTTTGTTTTGGGGGTCAAGGATGTTGTTTTTTTGGTGCGTCTTGGATTGTGTGTTATGGCTGGGTTTTACTGTTTGGGGGTTCCTCCTCTGCCTTTTTGGTTGACTTTTGAGTCTGCCGTTAAATCTGTTGACTTGACAGGTGACTTTGGTTAGATCTGTCTGCTTGTTGTTTATCTGAGGGTGTTTCGGTTTGAGTTGAGGCTGTCTTTTTCATTACCATGAATCATCGTCATTGCCATCTTCATTATCACCTTCATTTGACATGGGGTTCTTATCGTTGGACAGGTTTGGCTGACGATGGCCTTTCACTTGAGACTGTGTGATACAGTATGTTTTGATGGTGTACATACAGCATTCTGCTGCAGGTCGTAACTCGTTGAATAGAACACGTGCGTCACACTGTGTCTGGGGATTTTCTATGGTAAAATGCAATCTAGTCGCATCCCCGATTCACTCACTCTCTCACTCTCTCACTCACTCACACCAATGTATGCACACATACAATGTGATACGATGTATCGTCATGGTTACAGAAGGGAAAGCGAAATCCCAGTGGTGATTTATTGCTTGCCGTGACCTAACTTTTATGATATGTTTTCTCTCCTGGTCTGTTCCCCCTTGTTGTATTCATCTCATGATCAAAGGTTCAGAGACACTGAACTGTAGAAGCTCAACATGCAGGCAGCCAGGGATCATTCACATGATGCTTCATACCCATGTTTGTTCTGTGTCTCACAAAGCTCATTCATCTTGTGTGTGTGTGTGTCTGCGTGTGTGTGTGTCTGTGTGTCTGTTGTCTGTGTGCATGTATGTGCGTGCACACGACACGTGTGTGTGTGTGTGTGTGTGTGTGTGTGTGTGTGCGTGTGTGTGCGTGTGTGTGCGTGCGTGTGTGTGCGTGTGTGTGCGTGTGTGTTCTCATCGTGCCTTCATCAGGGACTTTGGATTCATCAGACAATCATCTGCATTTGAGGCGCCATGATTGTTCACCTTCCATTACCATCCAATGATCTACAACAAGGTAAGGCAACTTTCCCATCGCAACGCACACCCAAATCACAAGTCTCAGACTCAGATGAAACCAACGCGGTCAGCGCCCATGCATCTCTCAAGGGCGTAAGATTGTCTCGCCCCGGGTTTGACATCCTCATCTCCCTTAATTATTCATGCTAAAGTAGAATCCTAAACTCAATGTCCTCCTCTACTCTCACCCTTTATTAAACTTATTTTTCTACCTCCCTTTCACCCCTGTTTTGTCCCCCTCTCTCACCCCTACTGGCGATTTAAAATTAGGCCTCCCTCTCCCCTGCTCTTTTAATCTCTCTTCTGAGGATTCTTTCCCCACCCCCCCTTCTCTCTCTGTCTCTCTCTCTAACTCTTTCTCTCTCTCACACACACATACACACACACACATACACACACACACGCACACACACAAACACACTTTCTCTCTGTCAGCAATAGCTGTACAGGTCCTATCTGTGAGATTGATCTTCTGTCCTGAGAGACATGCACCATGATGAGGTTTCACTCCACCGCCTATGGCTGGAAGTGTAAGGGCCTGATGGATCCAAAGATCAATGTCAGAGTGATCGGAAGGACCATGCCTTGATCACTGCAAAAGCCCATAATAAATGCTAACATACATCGATTGGACTGTTGGAATGTCACAGTATCTCTCCATGTTTTCTAGCAGTAGGGTTTGAGGAATTTGATATAATTACATAGTAAGTTGAAAATGCCACTTATGGTGTAAAGTGGTTGTGTATTCTGATTTGAGCATTTGCATGGCAATTTGAATACCTCCCTCAAGGACAAGCCAAATCACTACCTTGGACATCAAGAGACATTTCCTAGTTTTCACTCTTTAGACAGAACAAAAAAATATTATGCACAAATGCATGTTTACATTTATAGAGGATACACATGTTTATTGTTTCACTGGTAGAGAGGTCATTGAAAGTAAATAGCTTGGGTCTAGTCAGTGTTTGTCCAAGTGCCTCGAGTTGATCAACTTGTTGATGAAAGCTCCCTTTCTAATGGCTTCTCTCTGAGACCCATTTGTCCAACTCCATCCATTTTGTCTTTAGCCATAATTGCCTTTTTGTTGAGTGCTGCAGATCCCTGCTTGAGAAAGCGCTGGATTGAGCCCCCATGAATCAAACATCATTTATCTCTGTAATGTTTCTCAGGCGGGGGTGAGAAATGCCATCTGCAGCCTCTGTTCTCTCATAATCACACTCAAAACCCCAGTCAGAGAGGAGGGATATTTATGAGCAATATATCTCCAACTGCCATTATGTAAATGCTTGCTAAGTAATCCACATCAACGCAAACTTTTCAGGCAGACTTTTTGAGGCACTACACACGTCTGGAAGTTCAATATGTTTACTTGTGCGTCTTTAAACTGCTGATGCTTAAAAACTGTGGATTAGCAATTTTGATGACACCGGGTTGATGTTCACCGGGTTGCTGAGAGCAGTGAAAATAGATCTTATCCTGTACATTTCTCCATCTTCAATACTCAGTTCTCTTACGGTTTTGTGGTCCTGAGATTAAATTTGTTGAGGGACGGGTCGATACCATCCTGTCAAGTTCATTTTTTATCATCATGCCAGTTTTTGCATCAGCTGAACTTTCACTGTTTATAGGCCTATCATGCTTTGAGAAGTGAAATGTACTGTAGGATCAACTCCCTCTCACACCAAAAGGTTAAAGATTGAAGTTGGAGGGTTCAAACGAACGCTCAATAAGTAAATTACTTTCTTGACCTTACATTATCGACCGCACTCTCTCATGTGCTGTACAGTATAGTGAATGCACCTCCAGTTTTTGTAATTTAAGTGTTTCTGATTTTCTAGATTCTCTGAGATGACTGAATGTGCATGAGCTTAAAAGCTAATCAGGACCTCACATTTCACCCTTTTTGTTTGCTGCTGGCAGATCTAACCATTTGCTATGCCACCTCCCAACCGGAGCTTTGATTAACTCATTCGAAAGCAAGACTCATTCAATAAGCATGCGTCACTAAGGCAAACATCTAAGAAAACAGAGAGCTGATTTCAACTATTACAATTCTCCAGGGATGTGCTGAAGTGAACTATATTAGTGACCAACACATTAATGTTTGTATTTGTGTGTGTGTGTGTGTGTGCGTGTGTGTGTGTGTGTGTGTGTGTGTGTGTGTGTGTTCATTTTTCTTGCCCACCTCTATTGTGATGTTTGTTTAGTTGAAGTGAATGGGTATCATTTCGACTGGGAATGTCAGTGTTGTCCTTTGGGAATATTCATCGAGTTCAATGCAGTGAGAGAGAAAGCGATAGCAACAGTAGCACATTCCTCTGTAATGCAAATCTGACAAGTCACAACAAAATAACTTACAAAAGCAAATTGTGTTCCATACACAGTCTGACCTTTGATATTGGGAACCATTTTCATTTTCAGCATAAACATGTTTTCTCCCCCCAAACAGACTCTCTGAATGTGCTCTTTCTAAAAGCCTTAGGGTATTAATATTTCAGAGGTAAAAGGCAGTCCCATCTCTCATACTCAGTCTGGTCTTGAACCTTAACTCAAAATCCATCATCACCTCCATAAGCTCATAAAGATAGACTGGTTGTGTGTCTAAATTTGGACCGCCTTTGCATTCTGACTTCCACCATCTCTAGCCTCTCACCCTTTGACCCCGACAATGTTCTTTTTGCTTAACAAGCCATCTCATTACTACCAGCTGCCATTTCACTCATTGGAATTCATTCCACTTTTGTGGATCTCTCTCTGTTATTGCTTGAGGAGTTTTTGGAAACCTGTAACCTTATAACCTTTCACTCTAAATTACCTTCACACAGCTTGGTTTGCTTTAAAGGGATCTCATTATACTAGCTTGAAATGTTACCACATCTGTACTCTTGGATATTAGTGTTTTGGGAAGTATTCAATACATTTTCTGGAAACCACTAGCTTGTTACTCTGTGTCCTTCATGCTGTTATGATCACTTAACACTAAAGTCATTATTTCGTACCCCAATCCACATCCCCGTTCACGTCAGAGCAGCTTGGTAGCGTTTGGTCAGGATATTTTTTCCTCATTGTTTCCCGTTGAGTTGCGGAACGTCGGGTCAGACTGGCACTGATCCGCCTGTCAAACCCGATTTGGCGGCCCAGGCTGAACAGAGCGGTGTCATCACTGTTCCCTCAGGCCACGGCATCTCCGGAATGATCTCTCTCTCCGTCGGCGCTTAGTGAAGTGATCAGAAGCAAAACTGACAGCCGGCTAATGGGCGGATTCACAGTAGGACCACACTTGTTACATTGGTCCCTCTCCACCTCTATCTCTCTCTCTCTCTCTCTTTCTTTCTCTCTGTCTCTCCATCTCCATCTCATTCCAATGTATTCCTCTTTCCTTTCCTTTGCTTTCTACCTCAGCCATCCCTGTTCCCCTTAATCTCCCTCTTTCTCTCCTACCACCTTCCTTCCGTCCCTCCCTTTCCTATCTCGTCTCTTCCCCCTTCCCCCTCTCTGTCTCTCTCTCTTGCTCACCCGGGCTGGCAGAGTCTCTAATGGAATGGCAGAGTGTATCAGAGAGATACACGCTTAGATAAAACCTGTGACGTGACCTAAATGCTTTATTCACTGTCTCCTACCGACTCACAGAGACGGCAAAACAAACAAGGCAGACTACCTCTTTTAATCAAATGCCACCCCTGTGCTGAGTCCCCTCCCTCGGATCCAAGGCCACCTCTGCAGAGGCACTCTTTTGGTAATTTGTTTTGATGAGAGACACCTTTCTGAGGGATGGGTCACGGTTATTGCCGCAACTCTGTCTTTTGAGTCTCCCGAGGTCTGTCTCAGGGAGCAGTCAGAAATGATGAAGCTGACCTTGTCATAGCGTCTGTGTACTCAGAGTCGTCTCAGAACATTCCAGAAAAAAGTCATGTTTATTCAAGGCAGAGTCCGGTCGATCTGCAGGAAGAGAAAGCGATGTTCTGAATGTGAGACGTCTCTGAGAGTAGACTGTACTGTATTGCTCAAAGTGCCAGAGCCTATTCAGAACGACCTTAATATTCTCAGTACATCTCCTCCTTTTTCTCACAGTGGCTCTGCCGTGAAATGTAAATGGAGAAGATAAGGTGGATTTCTCAGTGTCATTTCGGTTTTCTAAAGAGCTTTGTAAGTGATGGAGTTCTCCAAATGACAATGGGGGAGATTGCATCACGCTGCAGCCACCCACTTATCGCAAATTGCAAAGCCTTGTGGGCATTATGGCCTATCTGTGCTGTCCACAGGAGGCAAGGGAGCTAGGTGACTTTGCAAGGACTGCAAATGGAGATTAGCGGATGAAAGTCACATTTTGTTCCCTCGTGGCACCGGTATCCCTCTAAAACCATTCACCCAATTGCCTTTGATTCACAGGGGGGATTTTTTTTTTACGTGAACTGACTTAATCCTTGTGTCCACATCATTCTAAAACATATCCCCTGCCAAATCCTCAACTGAGAAGCCATTAATACTGTATGTCAGGAAACCTAGTGGCGATAAAGAGAATAGCACAGAATTCTCGTCTCTTGTTGCGACAGAAAGTGTAAAAAAATCATCTCAGGATTAAAGTCATATCTGATTAATCTAGAGGCTAAGGATGACCACAGCCCAAAAAGCGAATAAACTCATGAAAAATGTGACTGCCGGAGCAGGCAGAACAAAACATGACATGGACTCTGTCGGATTATTTCTAAGATGCTCAAACTCTTATTATGGAGGAGTGAGTGGGAAAAGTTTCATTTCCCCATTGCTCTGTCTCTATCTGTTTTTTTTTTCTGTTTTTTTTACAGCATTAGGGTAATATTTCACAGGCAGGATTAATGGCTGGCTGATTTTCAGAACATTTAGAGAAAAGTTGAGGTCTCACAGATTATGTATCTGTTTATTGAAGGAAATTAATGGTTTGTCCACACAAATATGAGTCAGATATCAGTGATCAGATATCAACATTTGTGACTTTCTTTTGCCTATTTGCCTCTCAGCATTACCTGCCTGCATTTGATATTGATTGTCTACCAAATGTCATAATCAAATGATTGATGAAAGAATATGTAATACCACCATTATGTTCATAATATCTCCCATAAGTGCATACAGGCTCCTTCATTTTCTCTCTCTGTCATTCCTTCCATTTTGTCAGTCTCATTCTCTGCTCACTCACTCTTTGTGTCTAACTCATTCATTCCCCCCCCCCCCCCCCCCCCGCATCCCTCTTTTCCTCCCAGCTCTGATATTTATCTTCCGTGCTTCACAGAGCTGGAGAGGGAGAATATTGAAAATGTGAAAGCCTCTGTAATGACAGAACACCCTCGCTCTCCTCTCTCAGACTGATCCTGCTGTATACCAGAAGGATTATGGGTGTTGTAGGCCCCGCGTTCTCTATGACCTTGACGTTGGCGTGGCGTTTTTTGTTTGCTTGCCGTAAATGTTCAGATGTCCATCTCACAACCTTCACATTTGGGGCATATGTGTTCACACTCATGTCCATATCCATCCAGTCCTCTCAGCGTCAATGGTCACCCATGGTCATGGTCACCCATGGTCATTTGGAGTAATGTCAGCGTCATTTTGTTTTGAACACATTTATTAGTTAGAGTATTTCACCAAAAGGGTAGAGGTACTCAGATGGTCTTGTTTATGCATGTTGATTCTGCTGTGGTTTGAGCTTTAGAGACAGCCTTTTGTTTATTATAAGGGGATCTCTGTACAACTGGGGTGTATGTACTGCTGTATGTGCTCTGTCTTTGTTACACACTGTCTTGTCATCCTGCTTCCAGCTCATACTTGCCTATGACTGATACCCTTCTTTACAGTACATCCTTGTATGCTTTTCCACCCACAGTAAATGCCCCGTATGCTCATCTGTTCCATGTTGCATTGAAACATCAAAGCAGTAGAATTTCACTAATGCCTCGATCTGTCTTTCTCCTCCGTGTTTTCCAGATCGAAATGTTAGAGCACAAATACGGCGGCCACCTCACATCCCGCCGCGCCGCCTGCAAGATCCAGACTGCCTTCCGCCAATACCAGCTCAGCAAGAACTTTGAGAAGATCCGCAACTCTCTGCTGGAGAGCCGCCTGCCCCGGCGCATTTCCCTGCGCAAGGTCCGTGTGCAGAATGCCGAGGGCTTCTCCGCTGAGCGGGCACTGGCTGAAGGCTGCAGCCTGGCGGGCATCCCCCTGGTGCGCTCGCCATCGCTGCCTGCCACCGTGGGCGGCACCCTGACCGATCTGGAGGACTCCTTCACCGAGCAGGTCCAATCGTTGGCCAAGTCCATCGATGACGCGTTGAGCAACTGGAGCCTGAAGACCATGTGTCAGCTGCAAGAGGGCGGCACCTACCAGTTCAGCGCTGAGTCCTTCAGTACGGCCGGGGCTGGGGTTGGAGGTGGGGGAGGAGGGGAGGTGGGAGGAGGAGTGGATGAGTCTGCAGTTCTCCAGAACATACGGGGAGAGAGCATGGCAGACCTCTCTCGCAGCGCCAGCAAGCTGATGATGGCGTTCCGCGACGTGACGGTGCAGATTGACAGCCAGAATTTTCGCATGTCCTCCTCTGTCATGGAATCCTCCACTTCCGTCTCCCTTGGCAACTGTGTGCAGCAAGCAGGCGGTGTCACAACAGTCACTGCCACCCCTGCCACCACCACCACCAACGTCAACACCAACTCCATCCCCACCTCCATCCCGCCCGAGCCCCCTAAAGAACCCTCACCACCACCCCCTGAAGAGGCCCCTGTGGAACCCATGGAGCCCCCTCTACCCCCACAGGAACCCCCGCCACCCCCAGAACCAGAGATAGAAGAAGACGGGCTGGATGCTGACTTCCCGGCCCCCCCTCCCAGTGAGGAAGAGCTGGCCGAGGACGATCAACAGCCCCCCCTGACCCCATTGGACAAACTAGCCCAATCTCCCCAGGGCCCTGAGGTGGTGGTCATGGCACCTATGGGACCGACATGCACCCCTCAACCTCAGGATGGTGCACCACTGGTGGGCTCCTTGTCCTCTGCGGAGCCCCTGGAGGCCAAGCGGAGCAGCTCGGAGACGGCCGACAACAGCTCGGAGCAGATGAGCAGCAGCAGCACTTCCACAGAGGCACGCTCGGCCTCCGAGGCCTCCTCCAAGGAGGCGTTGCAGGCCATGATCCTCAGCCTGCCCCGCTACCACTGCGAGAACCCTGCCAGCTGCAAGTCGCCCACCCTCTCCACCGATGTCATGCGCAAACGCCTCTACCGCATCGGCCTCAACCTCTTCAACGTGTGAGTATCCACCCTCCCTCCCTAACTCCTAGCTCATAGACATGGGCTACATTCCAATATAGAAAGTCATCCCCTCTATGTCCTCTTTCAATAATACTAACAGAATAAGGAACGGATAGGTGAAAGTTATATGCTGGAATATAGATGGTTTTCCTTTCCTACCTCCCTCTCTCTCACATACACACACACTGCCACTCAAACGCACATGGTTATGGGATCATGATCGATGGGGGTTCAAAGCTCTTATTCAGAAGAGAAAGGTAGGTGTTGCTGGTTCTCATGGTGTTCTCTCTGGGGTAGCACTCCATTATAAAGACCCTCATGGAAACTATCTGTAGATTTCCTTTAATGTATATAGGAAAGAAGCAGAGACAACTAAATCAATGATTTTCATTGACAGTTAAGTTCTCTAGCTCCCCTTCTGTCAATCTATCTCTCCCTCACTCTCTCCACCTCTACCTCTATCTCTTTTTCTCCTCCCTCTTCTCTTCATGTATCTTTTTCCTTCTTCCTCTCCATCTACCCCCTCTCTCTCCACAGAAGGTCAGGTATTCTGCTGTTGGCCACAGCTGCAGAGAGAGAGAGAGGGAGAGAGAGAGAGAGAGAGAGAGAGAGAGAGAGAGTGAGGGAGAGAAAGAGAGAGAAAGAGAGAGAGGTCCTCCCACCTCGACCTCTCTCTCTTTCTCTCTTTCTCTTTCTCTCCCTCACTCTCTCTCTCTCTCTCTCTCTCTCTGTCCCTCCCTCTCTCTCTCTCTCTCTCTCTTTCTCTACAGCTGTGGCCAACAGCAGAATGCCTGTCACCTTCAGTTTGTCTTTGAGTCCAAAAATAGCTCCCCTGTTTTCTGTGCGTGGCTCAAGTGGTGGAGACCAGACACAAATGGAACAAGGGTGATTTGACAATGTAATAACAGTGGATAATGTAATAACCTTTAATAATGTAATAAACGTGTTCAACTTCATCTGGTGGTTATTATGTTATCCAGTGAGTAAACACTTTTAAGTGTCTCATGCATGAGTGCTTTGAGTCCCGTAATAGGTTGAGGCAGCTCTGGTATTACTTGTGAGTAGCCAGTAAGACTACAAACATACAATATGTGTATGTAATAATGTCAATGTTCATGCCATGCTAACAGTGCCTAGTTTGCAAGCTCTGAAAACAATAACTATACCAGTCTTATCAAGTCTACCACCCTGATTCTGCTGCAGCAAGATGGCACATTGTGTTGCCCATATGTCTTATTCGTGTGCTGTCTGCAGACAAGCCTTCCTTTACTTAACTTAAGAAAAACTTCAAAATTTAAGATTTAGGAAAAAAAAGTTTAAGGTTGACATCTTAGAAAAATATCAAAAGCCGACATTTTGAACTTTGTGAGCATTGTATTGCTTATTATTAGGTTTAAGGAAGTTGTAAGGCCATAGTTAGGGTAAGGATCTTAAAGTGATTATATGGAACTTTTGACCTAGAGACACTGAACGAAAGAAAGGTGGAATGGGATGAAAACGAGAGAGATGTAGAGATGGACAATGTGTGAGCTAAAGCGCCCATGCTGTAGCTGCATCAGAAGCAAATCCCTCTTCTATCCCCCCTCTCTCTCCCTGTTCTCTGTCTCCATTTTCTCCTCCGCACAGTGTGTCTATATATAACCCCCATATGAAATCATAGAGATTTAATGGGGCTCCCCAGACTGAGAGAGCTGGACCAGCACTTTCTGGGCTTTCTGTGGAACAGCAAACAGGATGAACATAAGTCTGGGGCTGGATTTAAGTGGCTTCACTTCAAGACCGTACCTTGCAAAGTGAAAGAGAGAGAGAGTGGGGGCTTGAGAAAGAGACATGCACGCACGCATGCACGCACGCACGCACACGCGCACGCACACACAGAATAGGATTTAGACAGAAAAAGGGTGAGATTGAATGAAAGTGAATAAATAAAGGAATGAGAGTGATAAAGACAGAAAACGAGGGAGAGAAGGGCGGGAGAAAGGGAGGTCTGAGTTATGAGGCTGTTCCTCTGAAAACATCCCTCCTTGCCGAACCTTCATAGCACGTTGTTTATAATTCATGATATTTATATTACTTTTCTGATGGATCTTTAAAGCGATCCCTTCTAGAGATCATATGCAAATTAAACTTCCCCCTCTTCTCACTGCTGGATTTTTAAAGCTCATGGATAACATGAAGTTTATCTAGCCATTCGGTCACTCTAGAAAATTCACTCCTCATTCAATACTCACTTTCAGGAACCGAGCCCACCGCACCTCCCTAATTCCCAAGCCCCCCAGCTCCACACCTGAAAAGTAGAAAAACAGGCATTCATGTTGAATTCCACAATGTTTATTTTCTCCCCCTGTCATGCTCTGTCCATTTTAAATGATTCCTGCCCTGCCATTCACTCTGCTTAGTGAAGAGTGACTAATTCAGGACCAGATAAGAAGGGCTCCCAAGATAATCACCAGACAGGTGCATGATGGGTAAACCGCAGTGGACGGTAGTCAGGAGGTTGGAGAAGAGTTGTAAGGGGCCCATACAGAGCACATCACAGGAATCTATAATAGGGGAAACTTTTTTAAATGCAATTAATTTCCCACTTTGAGCATGTCCTCAAGGGTCCAAGCCACCCTTCTTTGAGGAAAATGGATGAGACCATTTTCTGTCTATAGCTGTTAAGACTTGGGAAGTCCACTCATGGTCTAGATAGAACCAATCAGTTGGAAGACATTAGGGTTGGTTCCAAAAGAATAATGGCAACCATCCAAAGCCGGAATCCTGATTAGTAATTCTGTTGCAAGTCGAGGGTATAATTAAAAGTTCCTCGCTACTGTGGGAACTTGTACCTTTCGGAATTAGGCTTAAGTTTGAGACCATTTGGTCGGGACAGCATTTCATTCCTCTCTCATCCCCCTTTGTTGCGTTTTTTTCCAATATCCACAAAAATATCCCAAATACTGAATGTTCCCTAATTCGTTATGAATGTTCCTTAATTCGTTATGAATGTTCCTTAATTCGTTATGAATACTCGTTGGCCTGGAAGCAATGGTGCACTGTGATGAAACGAGTGGCAGGCGATGGGTCCTCTGAGATGATTGCTGAGTCAGTGGGGACTCCAGGTATTGTACATATGCCTGCTTAAAATTGCATTACAGAGAGTGATCGAGCTTTTGCTCCCTCTCAAAAACATTAATTCACAGAGAGAAAATCCCTTTACACATCCTTATATTTCTCCTCTCTCAAGTACAATAGTTTGCATGTGTGTTTTTTTGTTCATTCAAACCTACTGTTTAGCCCATTTGTATAGCCTGGCTAGTATCTCTGAGGTTAATTTCAGATCATTTACACACTGTCATCGGGAGCAGCAAATGAACAGGAATAGCTCAGGGAAAGCTTTGGATGCTAAGTATGTGACTGTGTGTTTGCCAACCAGTGTGGGTGGTAGAAGGGTACGAGGTTTGCGTGTCTATTTTTTACCAGCATTTTTACACTTCTCGCAGCCTTTTGTGTTGTAATCAAAGAAGCATCGAAGATTCGAAGAACATATGCAAAAATCGCTCTCTGGCTTAATACCTGTTTGGAAGCCATTCTCTGTGATGCTTCAAGGTTTGATGTGACTTTGAGGAAAGTTTGTTCGCAGTGAGTCCACACCCTTTTCTCTATACTACCCCACCCCCACTCCTTACTTTCTTTCGCTGATCACCCACCTTGGAGAGATAAGCCTGTTTTTAATAAAGTGACTGCATGCTGAGAGTGAGAGAGATGGGGAAAAGAGAGGGAGCGAGGGAAAAGAGAGAAGGATTCAGGCTTATTAGTTCCAGCAGTTCATATCCTCCCTCTAATACCTGTGTTGTTCCCCCTCTTGCATTCTAAGCAGGCAACTGTGCTGTGGGCTAAAACAGAACCATCTCCCTCTCTCTCTGTCTCTCTCTCTCTCTCTCTCTCTCTCTCTCTCTCTCTCTCTCTCTCTCTCTGGTGAGCCAATCCTCCCATAACAAATAATTAGTAGGGGCAGGATGAAGGGACCAGCCCTGTATCATAACCTGCACGTGCAAATATTGACATTAAATGACTTTTCCTATTCGTCATTTCCCCTTGTGCAAACCTTCTACACTCCGAGTTAGCAGGCAAACACAGAAAGGTCGTTTGCTAGCTTGGTGCTCATAATTCTTCTGTATTATTTGAACTCTTGCTAGCTCGACGTCGATTCCTCTTATAACAGATCCCTCGTGTAGGCTACGGCTAACACTTCGACGGTCGGCTAGCTTCAAGTGCTTGTGGTTTTACGGACCATTTGATCCCTTAGCTAGCTTTTGACAAAGCAACATTTTTCTTTGCCGCATGCAGGAAATATGACCTCCCTGTTTGCAGGAAGTTTGGTGTGTTCAGCCAGCTGGGCTTCTCCACATATTGTACCTTTCAAAGGTTTTACAGCCTATAAGTCACTGGAACTAAGCCTGTCGACTTGTATCGCACAGTGCAACCCAGTGGCTCAGACTGTTGTGTGTGTGTGTGTGTGTGTATATATGTGTGTGTGTGTGTATATGTGTGTGTGTGTGTGTGTGTGTCTGTGTGTGTGTGTGTGTGTGTGTGTGTGTGTGTCTGTGTGTCTGTGTGTGTGTGTGTGTGTGTGTGTGTGTGTGTGTGTGTGTGTGTGTGTGTGTGTGTGTATATGTGTGTGTGTGTGTGTGTGTGTATATATATGTGTGTGTGTGTGTGTGTGTGTGTGTGTGTGTCTGTGTGTGTGTCTGTGTGTGTGTCTGTGTGTGTGTGTGTGTGCTGCCTTGTGTAGAGAGAAGGTAGATCAGGAAGGAAAGAGAGTGTGAACTGAAATAAGCAGATGAAGGAGGGAGCCAAGGGAGAGTAAGGAGAAATTGAAAAAGAAAGTGAGAGAGAGAGGGAAAGAGGAAGAGATTGAATAAAAGAGAGAGAGTGTCGTGGGACGAGGTAGACATGAAGCCTCAGAGAGACCACTTGATAAGGTTTTCACCAGTAGTGTGGACAGAATGCCAATGCTTCGATTGCACTGGGAATGAGGTTGTCAAGGACATTTCTGTCCCTGGGGCTCAGTGCTACAGTGTCCTCTAGCCCTTATTGGGAGTGGGAGGGCCTCTGACGGAGAAAGTTCCTCCCAGGAACACAGAGAGAGCCTCTCTAGCTGATATTTATAATAAGTCTACTCTCTGTTAGTATGTATAGATCTCCCCTCCTCATGCTCTATTGCACTTGTCTAGACCACTCAACACAGAACCATTCTAAGAGCATTGAGGATTCTGAGTGCACCCTGTGTGCGTGTGTGAGTGTGTGTGAGTGTGTGTGTGTGTGTGTGTGTGTGTGTGTGTGTGTGTGTGGTGTGTGTGCGTGCGTGCGTGCGTGTGTGTGTGGTGTGTGTGTGTGTGCCTGCTTGCCTGCGTGCGTGCGTGTGTGTGTGTATGTCAGGTGGGCTCTTCGCATGGGTGGGCTTTTCACTTGCACACATGGAAATAGACGTGCCACAGTGGTTCATGAATTAAAGATGAGAGGAGAGTTAGAGGGGCCTCGTGTGTGTGTGTGTGTGTGTGTGTGTGTAGAGCTGCAGGGGTGACATGCTATGTCAGGACTAATTAACACAATAGATCAGCAAAACCTACCCAACTCTACCAGAGGAGCAACCTGGGGCCAGGATCTCTCCAGTTACTTTCTGTGTATGTCTGGTGTGTGTGTGTGTGTGTGTGTGTATGTGTGTGTGTGTGTGTGTGTGTGTGTGTGTGTGTGTGTGTGTGTGTGTGTGTGTGTGTGTGTGTGTGTGTGTGTGTGTGTGCAGGTGCACGCGCCTGTGTGCGTACATGCGTGCATGTGTACATGCATACATGCGTGTGTGTGTGTGTGTTCATGCTGGTGTGTTTGTTTATACACTCTATCTGCAAGGAATACGAGGGTGTCTTAGGGCAGCAGTTATTTTTTTGCAAAATCAGCACAATAATTGACAAATAATTGCTTAGTTTCCCTCTCCAGGTGGCTCATATTGCGTGTTCGCATTTCACAAAACTATGAGCAATAAGAGCCCTCCATCCAGATGGATTTGCAGTATATTCTCCCATAGTCCCCTGAGAGAGAGAAATCTGTCAGTGTGAATGAGCATCATATGCTACTTCAGTAAAGCTGACCTCAACCGCCCTCTCAGCAAAAGAAGGACACAAGATCCAACAGCGTCAAAAACCCTCCTCTACACCGGCTCTATATCAGTTTTATGAAGAAGGGTTCAGATCACTTACAGTTCCACCTCCGTCCTGTGTTTCACCCTCTCAAATGATTGCTAGAGTGGCTACGCTAACCCGTCATAAATCTATCAATGTTTACTGGGGGGAATAAAATGGGGCCGCTCTTGGAGACGGGCGACAGAGAGTGCTGACTGTTAAACCGTTTTAGGACCATAAAGCATGGTCTTCTTCTGCTGGCACTGTTTCTATCTATGCCTATCTCTTCACTTGTAATGTGGGGGGGGGGGGGGGTGGAGTGTAGCAAAAGTTGCGATTGACTGTAGCAAAAGTTGCGATTGACAAGGTTGAATATTTATCCTCGACACGGTTTTGATAGTGTTTTTGTGTGTGTATTGGAGAGGATTGTTTGTGTGTGTGTGTGTGTGTGTGTGTGTGTGTGTGTGTGTGTGTGTGTGTGTGTGTGTGTGTGTGTGTGTGTGTGTGTGTGTGTGTGCTTGGAAAAAGTACCATTTGGTGTTATCCCAAGAGAGTTTATTTGCCCTCTGTCTTCAGACAGTTTCAGTGAGTTTGCAATACGCAGGGAGCTGTCTATTCAGCACCACAGCTGGGCCCTGTCTGGGATGCACCGCTCACTCTTTCTTTTCATCTCTCTCTATCTTTCTATCCTTCGATTCGATGTTTCTCCATCTATGTTTCTCTTCATCTCTAACTTCGCCCCCCATCTGTTGTGTGTCGTCTCTCTCTTTCCCTTCCTTATTTTTTTTCTCTCTCTCTCTCTCTCTCTCTCTCTCTCCCTCCCTCTCTTTACCTCTTCCTCTCTGACCTCTCAGACTGTCATCCCATTGTTCTCACATCTGTTCTTTATTCCCCATCTCCCTCCCCACCCCTTTCCTTTCTCTTCCACCACCTCTCCCTCTCTCACCCTCACTCCTCCCTCCCCCTCACCATTACCCCTCTCTCTCACCCTCACTCCTCCCTCCCCCTCACCATTACCCCTCTCTCTCACCCTCACTCCTCCCTCCCCCTCACCCTTACCCCTCTCTCTCTCCCTCAATCCCTCTCTCCCTCTCTCTCTCTCTCTCTCTCTCTCTCTCTCCCTGTCTTACTAAGCCCATTAGCTGTGGTGCACATGGCCTCCTTACATAACCATTGTGGTGATAGCACTGCACAGTGTTGAGGATGGGGGAAATGTGCTGTGGTACTTTGAGCCTCCCCACCACATCATGTTCCCCTCCTGTTTAAAAGGGCTATAAATAGCTTAAGTGCAGATATTACACTCTTATGAGAGAGGGGGGGAGTATAAATGAGTAATAATCTCCAACATGCATCCAAGGATTGGGAAAGAGAGGCTTTGTTTGAATTCATTTGATGTCATTACACAGAATGTGGCTGGGTGTTGAGTACACAGATAAACCTATGTCCACATCCAATCAGAAACATGGGTATTCACACACCTACACAGGCCAACACGCAAGGTACACATGCATGCACACACACACACACACACACACACACACAGGTAAGAGTCCTCCAGTTATTTATTTATGTGCTATTCATTCTGCATCACTATAATTTTCTCTACTACACTTAAGCTGTCTTCATACATTCATACCGTATGAAGACATATGCATATGTTGCATTCAAGAGCACCATTGTAATTCCAGGCAGTATCCTCAGAGTTTAACTGTGCAGCGAGCTGTTTAATTATTGTTAATGAACGTAATGATTCAGTAAGGGAATGAATATGAATGAGCCGCTGCCTATGTGTTTTATCATTTTAACGGTCACCACCTCCGCCGCAGAGTGTTGTGTACAATTAGCTTGTTGCCTGCAACAGATTTCCATTACAACGATCCCATTATTGCTTTGTATCATTTTTATTGCTTATATTGTGACTCTAATGCACCCCTATGCATCGTCATTTAGAAAGCTGTAATTGCAGGAGTTACAGTTTGAAAGACAGAGAGAGGAGATATCGTATATTTTACACTTACCTGAACTAGTGTCCGCTGGTCATTAACAGGCAAGATGATAAAGTCATGTCTTTCCATCGAATTGCAATGAAGTAAAGATGAGCTACTTTGTTAAAGGAAGAAGTACTCACACACTGTTAATGTTACCAATTGGCAGTATACTACGAACAGAATATGCAATTATTTTTAGACCATCATTATTGTAGGCCTAAATAAAGACAAATAATGATACTTCATACACAAAGAAAAGTGATCACTTACAGTATGACTAATATCTCTCTCTCTCTCTCTCTCTCTCTCTCTCTCTCTCTCTCTCTCTGTCTCTCTCTGTCTCTCTCCTTCTCTCAGGAACCCTGATAAGGGCCTCCAGTTCCTCATCTCGCGAGGCTTCATCCCGGACACGCCCATAGGCGTGGCCCACTTCCTGCTCCAGAGGAAGGGGCTGAGCCGACAGATGATTGGCGAGTTCCTGGGCAACAGCAAGAAACCTTTCAACAGAGATGTCCTAGAGTGAGTACCTTATTCTCTAAACTATCCTTTCTTGATCAAAACAATCTACATGTATTTCTATTGTGCTTTTACTGAAGGCGACAGTGGTGAGCTAAAACTTTGGAAGAAACCTTTAGAGTGACTAGACTCAAGAGGGTGTAAATGATGTTAAGCCCTTCCCCCCTTCCCTACCTTGACGTAATCATCACAGAAGCCTTGGTTGGTCAAAGCTATGTATTGAAACCCTTTAGTTTCCCCCCACCAGACATCTTAGATCAGTTAGAATGACTGAGAAAAGAAAGAGGGGATCTCAACAGTAAAGACCCTTGCTTTGGTGACTGAGACCAGTTGATCTGAGACAAACCCACTAGCAAAGCAAAATGAACAGTTAAGCTTCCATCTGATATTGCTGTGTAATCCTGGAGCTTTCAGCTTTCACACACAGACACAGACAGTCAGGCAGACAGACAGACAGACAGACAGACAGGCAGGCAGGCAGGCAGGCAGGCAGGCAGGCAGGCAGGCAGACAGACAGACAGGCAGGCAGGCAGGCAGGCAGGCAGGCAGGCAGGCAGGCAGACAGACAGACAGACAGACAGGCAGGCAGGCAGGCAGGCAGACAGACAGGCAGGCAGGCAGGCAGGCAGGCAGGCAGGCAGACAGACAGGCAGGCAGGCAGGCAGGCAGGCAGGCAGGCACACAGACAGACAGGCAGAAAGACAGCCAGACAGCCAGAGAGGCAATCAAGCACACACACACACACACACACACACACACACACACACACACACACACACACACACACACACACAGAGTCTGGGACATAATAAGATGTTTGTTGCTGGTGTTTGTTTCTCTCCATCTGTGACTAGGGCCAGCCACTCCATCTTTTAATTAGATCTACCAACAGCTGAGCTCCGATATCACTCTCCATTCTGAACACTGAAACCATCAATACGGCCTCCAAATGAATACATCCTGGGGGATAGTTTCTGCAGACCAACAGATATGTTCTGTGTGCACGTATTTGTTTCTGCAGACCAACAGATATGTTCTGTGTGCACGTATTTGTTTCTGCAGACCAACAGATATGTTCTGTGTGCACGTATTTGTTTCTGCAGACCAAAGAACGTTCTTTGTATCTAGCTATACCGGCGTCGACCACATGTGGTGCTATAAGATATACGTCAAAAACATTAAGATGCGTTGTGTGAGAGTTACGTGAATTACTGGATACATTACTGAGAAACACATCAATTAGGATTTGCATGTCGGTTCTATCTGGCTGATATTGTAGCTATGAGTGTTGGTTAAGACCTTCTTAGATAGAAAAAAGGCCTATGCCACCCAGACAGGCTGTCGAGCGTTTTATTACACACGAGATGAAATAAAGATTAAGAAGCCAACCGAAGAGTGGTTCAAAGGCGTTGTTGATCAGCGTTTTCTTTTCTTTTTTTCTGCTCTTTTGCTTTTTAATAAGATAAATCCCACAGCTGGGCATGACGTCTCTTTCAAGTGGTCTTATGAGAGATGTACTGTATGCACACACGCACGCACGCACTGTATGCATGCACACACCCACACCCACACCCACACACACACACAAACATCACGCTAATGGGTGCCCCCCAAATAAAATCATGCATGAACATGAGTACAATACAGTAATACAATACTTTAACCAGGTGCATTGCGTGGAATTAGATGAGTTAAACGATTCCAAAATACACCTCTTTCATGACAAAGCACCTCTTTGCTGAAATGGTTCTAGAAATGACTTTGCTGCACCTCAATGGTGCCATAAAGAACCCCCCTTCAAAAAGTATATTTCTCTCTCTCTCTTTAATTCTTTGTTTCTTGCTCTCTCTCTTTTTCTCTTTCTTTGCTCCATCTCTCTGCCAGCGTTCTCTATTGCTTTCCCCTCAGTAATTGTCCTCTTTCTCTTTTCCCCTAAGTCTAATAGCAACTAAAGGTATTTTAACCTGTCTGTATATTTTTTTTGTTATCTTGAGCCACTGAAATGTGTGTCCTAGAGAAAATAAGCTCTCCAGTTCTAGCTCCAAACCCCACCTCTCCCTGTATTTCAGGTTATCCATACTATGAAATGCTCTCGACCAGGTGGTGAAATACATTAACAGGAAAATGCTTTTAAGGGCTTCAAACTTGTACTACCATACATTATTGAACATAGAACTGTTTAAATCCCTCAGAATGAGATAAA
>NC_139674.1:10255508-10268008 GCF_951799395.1 Argentina silus
CTCTCTTTTGCTCTCTTTCTTCTTCCTTCCCCTTCTACTACCCCTTCCTCTTCCTCTTGTTTTTTCTCTCTTCCACCCATCTCTGTCTTCTTTCCCGCATTATACCACTCTCTCTCAATCTATCTCTCATTCTACCCCTATATCCCTCTCTCTCTCTCTCTCTCTCTCTCTCTGTCTCTGTCTCTCTCTGCTTCTCTCCACATCCCCCCCCCCCCTCCTCCATCTCCTCTAGCTGTGTGGTGGATGAGATGGACTTCTCGGGGATGGAGCTGGACGAGGCGTTGAGGAAGTTTCAGGCTCATATCCGGGTCCAGGGAGAGGCCCAGAAGGTGGAGAGACTGATCGAGGCTTTCAGGTGAGAAATTCCTCCCACAAGGTTAACACGCCCAGTGTTTGTTTTAAGTTGATTTCATGAGTGACACTCTGAAACCCACGCCCCCTAGTTGTCCTGTCCATTCAAAACCATCTCAATAGACAGGATACAATTTCCTGGTAATGAATCCTAATGGGGAAGGGGATTCACTCCACAACTGTGGTGCTCTGTATACTCAGATCCATTGTGTTTTGAGCCTGGTCACAACTGATCAAGGTACTCGATGGAGAGAATGTTATTGCTGCCATGGTCTTCGGTGGGCAGGGAGACTGACAGTGCCATTGTTTGGATATATGGCTGGCGTTTGGTGCGTGTGGCGCAGAACAGGACCGAAGGGAAGGGAAGGGAAGAGAGGGAGGGAGGGAGGTAGGTTAGGGAGGGAGGGAGGGAGGAGAGGGTTTATAAATAACCACTGTTGCATAACCACGGCCGTCATTCCGCCTGCCTCCCCCGCTCCAGGGCTTTGATATCCCTCCAAACACACACAGAGAGAGAGAGGAGAGAGAGAGAGAGAGATAGAGAGAGAGGAGTATGTGTGAAGAGACACGAGAGAGGCATGCAAAATAAACACCACACAGCTTTTTTAACAGAGTGTCTGTCAGCTAATGAATGAACAAACACTCACTGTCAGTTCCACCAGCCAGAGAGACATGCAGTTCATTCATGTTCTTGTTTCCCTCACTGAAATGGAGGAAGAGATCGCAGGTTTTAGTCAGTCCCCTTGTCCCACACTTCCCACTGTCAGGTTACAATGCAAGCAGTTTGGATACACCTGAGGAAATTTTTCACTGCTGGCTTTGGAAGAGGAAACATAGTACACAAGCTATAATCTTGGAGCTTACAGTACGTTGATTCAGAACCTTGTGGATACTGTGCTGTGAATGTAATCATAGCTTTCCATATCCACTCTATGTAAAGCACATAATTATCATGCTAAAAGATGCGTGAGAGACCAAGGAGGTCACATACAGCTCATTGTAAATGTAGGCATGTGTTGGTGGTCGTGTGTGTGTGTGTGTGTGTGTGTGTGTGTGTGTGTGTGTGTGTGTGTGTGTGTGTGTGTGTGTGTGTGTGTGTATGTGCGTGCGTGTGTGTGTGTGAGCATGTGTGTGTGTGCGTGCATGTGTGTGTGCATGAGTATGCGTGTGTGCGTGTGCGTGTGCGTGTGTGTGTGTGTGTACGTGTACGTGTGTGTAATGTATTCCGGGCCCACAGAGACGTAGATTCCAATCATGCGGCTCAGTGGGCACATGACTGCGGGGAGGCCGGCAGAGGCCTACCTGAAAATGATGATTTATTAATGTACAATTACAGTTTACACCCCACTAGAGGCCCTCGGGGCCCCGCCGCAGCACATACCATGTTAATAGACAGATTTGTTTCCTTTCTCAAAGGAGGCCCCTGTGGAATCGCACGCCGATAAAGTAAATACAGTTTCCCTGACATACTGTTCAGACGGGAACGCGGCTCAAAGTAATGACATGATACATAACAGGATTGTCACCGAAAATGAGAAAGGAAGCGCACGTATGTGTTGTGACGTGTGTCATAGCGTAGCCAGAGGAGCAGTCGATGTACTGTCACACACGTCGTACGTACTTCTGTGTCTCCTGCGCTCCGTCGGTAAATCTCTGTCTCCCGTCTATCCCTGTCTGGCTATAGGCGTCTGATAGCTGTTAATAATCTGACAGGGATCCATGTTTCACACGTTCAAAGCCCCCGAGCGGACTCGTTGTTTGAGTCCGGAATCTCACCTCACGATTGAGATTCCGGGGGCGTAGGGAGTAAAAAGTGTTATCGGAAGTTGTTTAGCTGTGGACTCCACCTGAATCGTAAGCTGTAAGCTCCACCTGAATCGTAAGCTGTAAGCTCCACCTGAATTGCAAACGATGACCCTCCTCATCCACCCATGCTATTGCTCACAAACCGATGTGCACCCACTGCACGGGGGTGAGCAGTGTGCATTCAATTATCCTCCATTTGAAGCGCTCCTCTCTCTCAATCTGGATGTTGCTGGTGAAGTTCAGCGGTTGCACAGACTCCCACCAGCACTTTTCCATGGGTGTGCTGTCAGATTCTCCATTTAAATGGAGTCTGACTTAGTGAGAGTACCCGCAGACAGACTGACTGCACTACACGCATGCACGCACGCACGCACGCACTCATACACACTTAAACACACACTCACACACTCACACACACAGGTGTCTTCAACTGTTAGTTTCAGGAAGTGTGGAGTTGCTGGGCCAGCAATATTTCCCATCCCGTTCCTCTCTGAGTTAAGGGTCCCCCCAGGGAGCGACACCAGCCGTGATGACACAGGCCTGTCTCATCATTAATGCACTAGTGCCGAGGTAAGGCCTTTCATATCTCTACTCTCTGTCCCTCCACCACGTGGAAATCCAACACCGGATTGTTAACAAGGTACGACACCCAAAGACGTCTTGAGTAAGAGCCGAGTTTTTGACGTCAATCCATCACTATCTGACAGGTTTCTTCTGGCTGTGGCCGGGAGAGAGGACTTCATCCTACTTGGTCGGTTTCTCGGGGTTTGTAATGAGAGAGTCTGAGTGGCCCAGGGGAATTCATTTACAGCACTTGCACTTGAGACCAGAGAGCTTCGGAGGAGACAGGGAGGCTTATTACTGTGGCAAGATTGTTTGTTGCCCTTTTGCTGATTTATAGGGCAGTGTTTCGTGTTCTTTTTTCAAGGTTGGTTTATGGAACCTTGCTGTGAGGTGTCGTCTGTTGTACAAGGTTTTCCTGGTGTTTTGAAAGGACAAGGTGGCAAATTCTAACTCTTTCTCTTTCTCTCTCCATTTTCTCCTCTCTTTCTCCCCACCCTACTCTCTCTCCAAATCTTATTCTACCTTTCCTCTCTCCCCCCATCTCTGCCTCACTTCCCTCGTCTCCCTCTCTCTCTCTCTCTCTCTCTCTCTCCCCCTCCCTCCCTGCCCCCCCCCCCTCCCCCCCCCCCCCCCCCTCCAGTCAGCGTTACTGCATGTGTAACCCAGACGTGGTGCAGCAGTTTCACAACCCGGACACCATCTTCATCCTGGCCTTCGCCATCATCCTCCTCAACACAGACATGTACTCCCCCAACATCAAGCCCGACCGCAAGATGATGCTGGAGGACTTCATACGCAACCTCAGAGGTGAGAGGGAGGGAGGGAGGGGAGGGAGGGGGAGAATGGGGATGGGGGGGAGGACGGGGACGGGGACGGGTGGAAGGGTGAGGGAGGTGATGCTGGTAGTCTTCATATTCATATGCAACACTCCCTCCTCCGGGGGGGGGTGGGGTGGGGGGGTTGATATGAGAAGTCCTACGGCGAGGGCGTGGAGCAGGGGAGGATATGCTGAATTCTGGGTAAAGGGAGGGGCGGCACTAAAACTTTAATGTGCGCTCAGCTACTTTCAATCCCAAAGGTTGGCGATTTATCTGTGTTTGCAATAGCCTCAGTATATTTACCATCCGTTGTAATAAGCGGTAACATACTGCTACAGCCTCAGTACGTTGTTCAGCATCTCTGACATGCAGGCTAGTCTAATTCACCTTGTATCCTGGAAGATAGAAGAGAATCATAGTTTTCCCACAGAATCAATCAAGACTCGGGTCGATACGAAACAACTTTAATGGATTCATCCAGGCTGCTCCTCACAATTAGATTAAGTCAGAAAATCAATTCAGGCATCTCATGCAAATTAGAATATGCCACTTGGTTAGCTCTCTCCCTTCCCCTCTCTCTCTCTCGCTCTCTCTCTCTCTCTCTCCCTCTCTCTCTCTTTCTCTCTCTCTTTCTTTCTATCTATTCCTCTCTCTCTCTCTTTTGAGCACTGCACTGCTCTCTGTCTCCCTTTCTCTGGAGAGCACTAGTATTGCTCTCCTTCCTTTTCTCTCTCACTCTTTCTCTCTCTCTCTCTCTCTCTCTCTCTCTCTCTCTCTGTCCTCTCTCTCTTCTCTTCTGTGCTATTCACTGTAGCATCATTTAGTGGGCTAATTGGGTGAGGGAAACACAATTAGGCAGCAGGACCAAATGCTAATGAATAGCAGTGGAGTGCCCACTAACTCAATTTAATAGAACCAACAATGTCAAATACGTTCCACCGAAATACAGTGTCCGCACTCCGCTTGCATAGTTAGTATGTTAATAGGATGGCTTGCGGTGGCTTTTTTTCCTGTTGGTTTTTGTCATCTTTTCGGAGTGCGGGACAGACACACGGAAAGCCTGAAGGAGAGATGAGGTCATACCGTACAAGAGGCATTTGTGACAGCAATAAAGGGAGACGCAGTACGAGAGAGAGAGAGAGAGAGGGGGAGGGAGAGAGAGAGAGGGAGAAAGGAGAAAGAGTCCGGGTAGCAGTAAAGGAAGGGAGAGGAAAGAAAAGGGGGCAATGGAGGAAAAGCAGACGGAAAAAAAATAAAAAAGAGAGAGAGAGAGAGAGAAAGGGTCGGGGCAACAAGGGAGCGACTGGCTAAAAAAACCGCCATGGAGACATTTAGCAATAAAGATGAAGAGACATGGACACAGCTAGCGGTCTTCTGACCTCAATATCCCCCCTTCCCCCCCTCCCCCTCCCTCTCCCCCTCCCCCTCCCCCTCCCCCTCCTCTCTGGCCCAGTGTGCTGACTCCCTAATGTTGAGAGTGTTGTCTCAGCACATCCCAGACTTCGCTGGTGTCATTGGTCTGACTACTTTCCTTTCATTTCCCCCCAAATGCACCCGGCCTCATTGACAAGTCAATGTACCACTTTAGCAGTAATGGGGTGGATCTGGGGAGCAGCCTCCTGGCCCAGCTATGTGTTCTCTCTGCTCTCCTGGGGGAAGGGCTATATTCAGGGCTACTGTACAGTCAGGAGGGAGGCCTCAACCTTTCGCTTCACAATTAACTTCTTTCACATTTCATTCTGTCATCGTTTTGTGTGTGTGTGTGTGTGTGTGTGTGTGTGCGTGCATGCGTGCGAGCGTGCGTGTGTGTGTGAGTGTGAGTGAGTGTGTGCGTATGATTGGTTTGTGTGTTTGTTCATGCGCTATGAGGGAGTGTATGTATGCTTGTGCGTGTGTGTGTGCGTGTGTGTGTGTGTGTGCGTGTGTGTTTGAGTGTGGTTTTAGTGGTGTATGTGTGTGATTGATTCCACACTGTGTTTGCGTGTGCTGTGAATGTGTGTGTGTGTGTGTGTGTGTGTGTGTGTGTGTGTGTGTGTGTGTGTGTGTGTGTGTGTTTGATGGTGCTCTGTGTGTGGGAGGCAGCCTCCTGTAGCTCTGACACATTCCGTGGCCTTTTAAAGAAAGAGTGGAGCAGTGGACCCACAGCATGGATCCTCCATCACGACTCAGCATTGATCACTCTGTCTCCCAGCTCCACTGGGGCAGAACCACACAATACACACACAGCAATCTGCCACGGGTCGGGCTGTTCCTGCAGGACTTCCAAAGCAGCATGGGAGTGTGTAGACGCTATTATCTCATGGGCTTGTGTATACACTTGTGTATACAGCGTGTGTGTGTGTGTGTGTGTGTGCGTGTGAGTGTGCATGTGCGTGTGTGTAAAGGCCTTGACAGCACTAATCCCTGTCTTATTTTCTGCCTCCAGGAGTGGATGACGGAGCTGACATCCCCCGAGACATGGTGGTGGGCATTTATGAGCGCATCCAGCAGAGGGAGCTCCGCTCCAACGAGGACCATGTCACCTACGTCACCAAGGTGGAGCAGTCCATCGTAGGCATGAAGACGGTGAGAGGGCAGAAACACCAATGCATAGACACACACACACACACACACACACACACACACACACACACACACACACACACACACACGCTGTAAAAAAATTGGAAAAAAGCATGAGCACACACATACTGTATATACACACGTGCACGCGAGCATGCACCAACGAACACACACACACACACACACACACACACACACACACACACACACACACACACACACACACACACACACACACACACACACACACATTTGTCAGGTAATTCACCTCACCTCTCCTTTAGCGTCGTTAGCCAACCCTGTGTCACTGGCTCGCCCCAGCATCGTCAGCAAAGCCCATTAGCCATGTCCACCATTAGCAATGACCCGCCATTAGCAAAGGCTCATTATCAGCCCTGCAGTCATTAACAGAGCCCATCACTGATGTTCTCTATACTCTTAGCTTCTCCCATCAATGCACTCTAAGATTAGCATGGTTAGCAACACACATTCAACATGTGTCCAATTCAAGGTCCCAGTGGGAATTTGATCCCACAACCTTTGTCTCCCAAGCACCACTTTGACCATCTCAGCGATTAGGACCAGGAGAAAAGGCTGGGTTGGTTGGATACACACTGCACTGTGTGCCTAGTTGAGCCAACCTACATTATCTGCAGATTTAGATGCAGAAAACTAAAGCAACCTTCATATTCACTCATAGTACTATAGCGTGACCAGGTTGAATATGATGCGCTTCTTTTTTCAGAGTGACCGAAACAGCTCAGGTGTTTCAGATTATATTAAGATTTACGCCAAGTGTCTCTAAATGATTCATGAAAAGCCATAGGATGACAGAGAGCCAGCTGTCATGGAGAGAGCATTGATGGATCGATCAGGCGCCACCCATTTCTAAACATAGGGGCTGTGTGTGTGTGTGTGTGTGTGTGTGTGTGTGTGTGTGTGTGTGTGTGTGTGTGTGTGTGTGTGTGTGAGAGAGAGAGAGAGAGAGAGAGAGGGGATTAGATATGGTAAATCTCCATAGAGAGAGAAATCGTGGCTGTCCCCATGGCGACATAGGCCTGTCATCACTATCATGGAATGTGGTATTTACAGCTTTTGAGACTTACGTGTGTGGAGGGTTGTGAAGGCTTAGGGTGTTCCACATGTCACTTGGTGTGTGTGTCAGACACAGGGTACTGTAGGAAGCCGTACAGTCACACACACACACACACACACACACACACACACACACACACACACACACACACACACACACACACACACACAGCCCCAGTGTTCAGGAATGGGTGGTGAGGGAAGAAGAGGATGGTAAGAAGTGCATGCATGCACTGCCAATGTATTCTCCCTCAACTCCAACATATAATGGACATCCTACCTTCTCTGAGGTCCATTTAACAGGAGTGTGCAGTGCAGGTGATGACAGAGGAACCGGCAAACCCTCTCCCGCTGTGTGGCCTGATATCCATCTTGTGAAAGGAGTGGGTTGGGAGAGAGCACGTGGCGTTTCAGTTAATGACTTCCTTACAGTGTTTCCCCCATCAGTGTAATGAGAAAGTAGGCTTACTGAGGAGAGCCATGCAGGAGGCTCTCTCTAACGCCTGTAGGGAAGTGGAGAGAGAGAGAGAGAGAGAGAGAGAGAGAGAGAGAGATAGGGGGAGAGAGATAGAGAGAGATAGGGAGAGAGACAGAGAGATAGGGAGAGAGAGAGAGAGAGAGAGAATTAAGGGAACTCAGTGCCGGGGGGAAGGGGGGTGGAGAGAGAAAGATGGAGAGTTGGATAGAAGGGTAAGGGATGGATTGGATCACGGTGAAGGGATTGCGAGAGGGATAGGCGGTGGGATGGAGAGAGGGATGGGAGCATGCGGTGTATTGGATCATGTAGGAAGGATTGAGGGAGGTATGAAGAAATGGAGAGAAGAACGGAGAGATAGATAAGAAGAGTGTTAGGGGGGAGGAGTGTATTAAATCGTTGAGGGCGAATAGACAGGGACAGAGATATTGGGGCTGATGGGTGCATTAGATCATTGTTGAGGGATGGAGAGAGGGATTTAGAAAAAGATGGAGGGAGGAATGGAGAGATGGGTAGGAATGTGAGGGGGAAGGGCTGGATGTATTGGATCATTCTCCTAAGGCCCTTTTTTACTGTGTAATCTGCTTAAATGGAAAAAAAGCCTTAAATCCTGGAGAGAGGCTTTCAACGTTGAAAATGACTCCTCTCTTCCTCTCGACCTCTTTCTCTCTCTCTCTCTCCTGTGATTATTGCTCCTTTCACCCCCTCACTCCCTCTCTGTCTCTCTCCTTTTTCTCTCACCGTCAATCCATCATTTCCACGGCATCGTCTCTCTCTCCCTCACTGGGATGCTGCTGTGGCTAACTGAGAAATAATCACTCTCTTTTCAGAAATCCCAGTTGACAGTCTGTTTTATCACTGTTGTATTGACCCTAGGTAGTGCTTGACTGTAATCTCTTGAGCCCTAGACTAGAACTGTATCAGACTAATGTAATCTCAAATTAATTCTCATGTATTCCGGTGGGGGATACACAATTAGTGTTATTTTTAGAAAGACCTTGGATAACCCTTATCTCCCTATGAGGAAGGTGGGGGGGGGGGGGGTAATTGTTTAGTAACACCCTCAAAGCTGTCTCTCAGTGAGTTAATCTGATGCCTTGTCATGGTCCTGTTTTTTTCAGTATGTCATATGACAGGCAGCAATTAATAAGAAAAGTCTGCCTCTAATGCCAAAATGCATGTTTTATGTGTTTTATAGATTTTCAGATAAATCAAATTTAAGAAAAAAACTCTCTACAATATGATAGCTCGCACTGGAGTTCTTTCTCTCGCCGTTTCGCCTCACCACTTCTCGTATTGTTGACAGTCTCCCCCCCCCCTCCTCCTCACTCTAAGCCAAATGTAAGATGTACAGTAGTGTAGCCAAAGGGAGACAGAGGGAAAGAGACAAACACTTGACCTCATCTGCTACACTCACTAGTAGAAAAAGCCTCACAGGCTGAGATCTGAGCCGAGTCTCCTGTTGGGATTCAATGGAGCTTGTAGAGATCAATGGGGCCAAGTTTGCATGGCTCTTACACAACAACACCCTCGCGCTGCCTCCCCAACTCATCCACTCTTCTCCCTCCTTTTTTTTGTTCTCAGCCATCCATCCTCTTCTTCTTTACGATCTCCCTGTTTCTTGTTTCTGTCTTTGAGAATGGGAAGTGTTTCGAGCGCAGGCTTAATGACCCTTTTTAAATGGGTCGGGGCATCCGCTAGGGCAGGCAGCCTGAGTAGGAGTCATCAATAAGTCCTTACACAGCAAAAACCCTTCGATTTATGGGAGGCCGTTATTGATGAGAGAATGATAGCGTGGCTTGTAATGAGGATTTTGTACCCTCAGAAACAATTTTGTATTCTCTTATAAGGAAAAGGTGGAGCACATTGTAAGTCAATGAGATGTTGAAAACGGCAATGAAAAACGGTCCAACGATTTCACCCCTTGCCCTCAAATTTGTACTTTTTAAGCTACTGCAACAACTCATATCTCCTTACTTCCCTCCCTCCCTCCCCCTCCCTCCCTCCCTCCCTCCCTCCCTCTCTTCTCTCCTCTATCCATCAACAGGTTCTTTCAGTACCCCACAGGAGACTGGTGTGCTGTAGCCGGCTATTTGAGGTAATGGACGTCAACAAGGCTCAGAAGCAGGCGGCCCACCAGAGAGAGGTCTTCCTTTTCAATGACCTCATTGTGGTAAGACACATCCCACAGGATGCATAGGACAATGTAGCCTCCCCTCACCTGGACGTTCTTCTTTAACCTAATGCATGATGGAACTCATAATCAAGTCATCTGACTCATGCTGCAGTATGAGCTCACAACTATCCAAAGCAATCTGGAACATGTTTGTCAGTGCAGGATAGGTCTGTCGCATCACATCACCCCCCCCAGTTGTTTGACCGCATTGCATCTCATCACAAACTCCCCCCCCCCTCCATTTTTCGCATCAAATCACCCCCCCCCCCGTCCCTGTCCTTTCATTGTGCCCTTTTCTGGGAAACAGCAACAGCCCTTCCATAAGTCTGTGCACGGCCATGTTTGTGGTGGCTACTCACACGCCCCAGCACTCTCTCACAGTGTACCACTTCTCAAAGCTGTCTTCTTCCCTTCTCCTTGTTTGTTTCATAACTCCATCTTCCTGGCCATTTCTTTAATAATAGATAATAGCACTTTGCAGTGCATCCATCAGCAAAGCCGTAGTCCTGCAGTAGAGAACCAAGCGCTGAGGGGTCAGTAATGAAGTGTTCTTTCTCTCAGGACATTGCTCGGAAATGTCATTCATTTGGTCAAAGTCACTTAAAATGGATCCCCAGAACTAATCATAGATTAAGCGTTTATTATAATTAATGCACCCATCAGGGGGCTTCACAAAGGTTATCTCTGTGAAGTATTAAACTACTCACATAATTACACAACTTCTCATATGAATCTGTCTTTAACAAAACAGGGGAAAATAAAAAATAAATAAAAAAGCCGCTGTTGAAAATTAATTGTGCCTCCAAGGGAGGGGGGTGGGGGGGTGGGGGGGACTGAATGCTGATTCGATGCTGAAAGAAACATCTTGAGACGTCTCAATGGAAAACTGTTGATTCTGCACAAAAGATAAGCACGTCATAATTACATCAATCTCTGAAAGCCTTCTCTTTTTTTTTTTTAAACGAAATTCCAGGGCACTCTTGAGGTTTACGCGATCTCGAGTAATTAAGGACTGTTTCCTGCAGGACGTTGTTCTCTCATCACTGCTCTGAGAACAGTGAAGAAGGCCTGTGAAAAGTTTGCATTTTTACAGTGTGAAATTAATCGTAGGGGGACTCATGCGGCTAGATCGTTGCTCTTGCAGCCCTCAAACTTCCCCTTCTCTTCTGTAGTGGTGTCAGTGTGATGTATTGGTTTAATATGTCTGCCTACCAAAGGGCCCCGCAATATCAGAGCAAGGAGATTTCCTCTCCTTTCACTGTCTGAGAGATCGCTTTATGTGAGGATCTCAAATAGCTCTTACACTCTTGTAACAACACGTGTTGTTTCGACTGGAAATGGAATACTTGGCGCAGAATATGTGACACAAAGTATATAGTGTCTCTGAAGGTTGTGATGCATTTGAATATATTGGGCTGATCCACTCACGAAATTGACATTTGTGAGACAATAAACAGTTGCAGCCAAGAGCGTTTTTAAGAACATGTTTATCTTTATTTTGCAAGAAGGGTCCAATTGAGATGTCTCAATTAAGCAAAAAATGCAAAATGCACTTGAAAGCTACTTGAAAGCATGCCAAGCCAAACTAACCCTCACCATAACCCTCATGTATTACTGCCTTTGCCTTCAGATTCTGAAGCTGTGTCCAAAGAAGAAAAGCTCTGCGGCCTACACCTTCTGCAAAGCAATGGGTTTACTGGGCATGCAGTTCCACCTGTTTGAGAATGAATGTAAGATCCCATGAATTTTCATCTCAACACAACACCTACTCAAAGAAATGTACTGTAGAGAGGAAGAGAGAGAGAGAGAGAGAGAAAGAGAGAGAGACAGAGAGACAGAGAGACACAGAGACACAGAGACACAGAGAGAGAGAGAGCTTGACTGAAGATTAGCATATAGGAGTGACTTCCCCCTCCTCCATCTTTTTACAGTCTCAATGTGCCTGCTGGTTCTGTACACACTCCTCCCCAGGTTCCCTTTCATTGGGTCTATCGTATCCAGTGTTTCCCCGAGAGTCATTATGCCGCTGCAGGCCTCACAGCTAACTCACAGAGAGGAGAGGAAAGAGGAGAGGGGAGGAAGGAGGAGAGGGGAGGAAGGAGGAGAGGAAAGAGGAGAGGGGAGGAAGGAGGAGAGGAGAGGAGAGGGGAGGAAGGAGGAGAGGAGAGGAGAGGGGAGGAAGGAGGAGAGGAGAGGAGAGGGGAGGAAGGAGGAGAGAGGAGGAAGGAGGAGAGGAGAGGAAAGAGGAGAGGGGAGGAAGGAGGAGAGGGAAGAGTAGAGAAGCCACCTAAGAAACACAGGCAATCAGGACACAGTCTTTGCACAACACAGTACACATGTACGGTACACAATATGTCACGCTGTTGTATGAGATGTTACATATTTATCAAACACATTTCCATCACGTCTACCTTGACAAGTTGTGTGATTGAACACAACAGGACTGGCATTTCACCAGCATATACAACTGACATGTGGAGAAAGACAGCCCGAACGATGGAGTTGTTGTCGCCAGGGTTCAGCGAGGAGGAGAGAGTGTGAGTGTTTGGATAATGGAATCAGCCGAGGCTAGCGTGTAGGGAAATTGGAAATAGGGTTGGGACTCAGCCCATATCTACTTCCTGAGCTCTAACTCTGCATTCAGGCAGGCAGG
>NC_139674.1:10273008-10283008 GCF_951799395.1 Argentina silus
CTTTTCTGTGCTCTCGCAGGCAAACAGGACCTGGACGACAAAAGCGGACTCAATGCAGTGGAGGTAAGTGCTCATTGATAGGGCGAAGTCCAAACGCAGGTAAGTGGGTCTCTCTTATCTATTCTCAGTGGAGGGATAGGACAGGCTAGGGGACAGGGCAGCTTGACGTACTGTGCAGTAGTGCCATGCGTGGTAGTGAATGAATGTGCAGGTGGGTGTATAGTATGCAGTTCTATATGCGTGACAGCAATACTGAGGTCCAATACATTGTGTCAGAGGGTTCTCAGTTCTCAGTCTCTCTAAGAGAGAGGAAATCAAGGTGCTTTAACTAATTGACCACTTAGATCGTCATGAAACTCAATTCAATTCCATTCAACAAACATTATTTATCACCAAGGGACAATTGTTCTTTTTTGCTCAACTTTCACAAGCGGTTGGGCCCTCATATAGCAGCACACAGCCATAGAAACGTTCCTCGTAATTGTTATTACAGGGAATTGTAGTAGGTAGCAGTTACTGCATCGTAGCCTGTGCCAAAGCTTCGGAGGTGATCCCCTGAGGCTTTCAGGTGAGTGGGAGAATGAGAGAACAGCCCTTGTAAATTACCACAGTTTAAAACAAGCTAGGATTACTGTTCATAACGTAACAACAGCAGTGTATGCGTGCATGTGTGTGTGTGTGTGCGTGTGTGTGTGCGCGCGTGTGTGTGTGTGTGTGTGTGTGTGTGTGTGTGTGTGTGTGTGTGTGTGTGTGTGTGTGTGTGTGTGTGTGTGTGTGTGTGCACAGAATCCTCACACTGGTGTTTAATTGATGTGCTAATGAGCAGGCGTGTTCACTGATTTTACCCATCATCGTTACTTCCCCTACCCCTCTCGTGCTGTGGGAATTCTTAACATTCCACACAAATGCATGAACATTAGAACTAGAGTACCCAGAGGGATTTACGATTACCATCCCGGATGTGCCGTGTGACCTTTTGATTCCTCAATCCCTGTGTGTGCTGGGGAATGTAGGGAAGGAATGGCTAACAGAGGCAAACACACTAGGCCATTGTGACATTCAGTGCCTGTTTAACCAGACTCATCTTCCTGTGTGGCCCCAGAACAGGCTGTATTTGTTTTAAAACTCATGAACCATTGGAGACTAATCACTATGCTAAAGTTCATAGTATCTTGGGGCCTGTTCAATCCAAGCCACAGTTCAGCATAGCATTTGCTGTGGGTAAAAGGCAGAACAATATTCGTTCCACTCTCCAAGAGAACGTTTTGTATGGTTTTCAAAGCTTATGAATCCACATTTGAAATCTTGCCATGCTAGAGGATTGTTCTCACTGTTGTTTTGAGGGACCATTCATGCTATGCCCAGAAAAGAGCTAATAGGGCAAGTCAAAGCACCAGGTGTAGATGGTTGAGGCAGCGATGGAAGTGGGTTATGGAAGACTCAGGTAGAGTTAGAGACTAGTGGAAGCGCCCTCCTTTTCAACTCTGCCGGTTCCAGCCTGTTTGCATGTCAGGTTTTCTGTGGCTAAAGGGACTGTAGACGGAAGTCTGTGCCGCCAAGCCATGTCTAAATGTCACGGACCACTGAGGGGGCGGTGCACGCTGTCAGAATGCATCTGCGCTCGGGAAGGGGTCAGACTGAGAGCCACGTGTCTCCTGGAGACAAGGAGACAGAGGTCATCGGTACCCCCTGTGTGCTATCACCCCGCAGCCCCTCCCTCACACACACACACACCCCACCCCCAACCCCCCCACCCCCCCACCCCCTGTAGTCACATGACTCCATATCGGAAGGCGCATAATCAACAAATTATTTCAGTACCCACAATGCAATGTACAGTACTGTAATACTTACAATGCATGGCCAGCTGTGACAGTAGGATTAGATCACACCCATATGGTGTGGTCAGCCTGCTCAACATGAAGGGGACTGTTGAGATGGACAGAGAGTGGGAGTCAGTTTAAGAGATCATTGGAGAAGAGAAGGTATGGGGAAATGCAAAAGCAAATATTTATCATGACTCATGATTTTTAGCTATAGAAGGATTATAAACACGATGAAAGTCTATTGATTGTTCAATTTCTGAGATTATGCTCGAGTAGAGGTCTTCTACAATACGAATCCCAATGGAATCGACATTCCATGTCATCCATCTTGCTTAAAAGCCCTCTGAAGCTGTAACCTGCACCAAGAATCAATACGACTTTGTCAGTAGTCATTTCTGTCACGGTCACATTGCCACGCTAGTATTCTGTCTCAAGGCCCTTACTTAGGGTGTTCTAGTGCTCTGTCATCTCCATAATGAAAGGCACGTATTCCTCTTAAATTAACACCTTCTGCTGGAATGACTCTGCACTTGCATATCTTATCAGCCTTATTTGCATATGCTCCGTTCCTGGGCCCATCGGTACGCGGTGAGTGTGCTAGCTGGTTGATTAGCGATGTCCACTGAGACTAGAAGCTAGAAGCCACTCTGTAATGAAACATTGCTCATTCAGGAGGTGTAGGGGTTTCTCTTCATTATTTCTGTCAGAGTCCCATATGTTTGGGGAGAACTCTCGAATGTCCCCAAACGACACTTCTGCTGAGGAATTGCACACTGTCACGCCTAACACAGCATCATGATTCTAGCATAGCAGAGCTTGGTTTGAGACTTCTTGTCTTTTTTTTTTTTATTGAGCGTCCCTTGTTTTAGTAAGGTCAGAGATTTAACTTGCATCATCAGGTTATGTCATCGAAACGTGGAGCATGGTAACACTAGTACGTTTGTGAGGGCATTTCAAATGGCAGGCCTATGTTGTCTATGTCTTTTGTTGTTCTCATAGATACATCAAACTTCTGATGTATCTGCACTGTCCTTGTCCTTTGAACTATACACCAGAGAGACGTTTATGCGTAAGTGCTTACTGTGTACTCCTCTCCTCCATAAGTGCACAGTCCAGGAACAACAGTTTAGCGTAGTTGGCCCCTATTCCCCCAGGCTTCCCGGGAAAGACAAGTTTTATGGTAAGAGAAAGTCAAGTTTAATGGGGAGAACATTTTAAGTTTCTCAGGGGGGAAATAAACGTTTCCTAAGAAGCCCAGGTGGAAGCCACTCAGGGAAAGTAGAAACCCTTCCCCCATGAATGTGCAGGTGTGACCAGGCCTGCTGAAAAGAGCAGGCGTGGTTAGATCTGTGTGTGACCTGAAGGCATGCATTCTGATGAGTGTTGCCTGTGACGTCTGTGGATGTCCGCCCACCTCCCCCCTCCACCCCTCTCTTTGTTTGACCAACCCTAGTCTATCCCTCTCTATCCCCTCCCCCTCCCTGCCTCTGTGTTCAGCGGATGTCCACCACCCTCCCTCCTTCACTCAGTGTTCAGTGCTCCAGTGGTTTAGAAGGGAGGCACAAGGGCCCTCAGTGTCCCCTTTACAACCACCAAGCCCCCCAGAGAAGCAACCTATGCCCCCTAACACACCCTCACACCACCCTGCTATCCCCAATCCCCCCACCTTTCCTCACACCAATGTACCCAGCATCCAGTCTGAACTGGTTCCCAGCACCGGGCGGCGCACGCTCGCCCTCCCCCACCCCCCCACCTCCTCCTCGTCCTCCTCCCCCACCCAGCCCCAGCCCCCTAACGCATGCCTGTTGTGATGTGTGTTCACCAAGAGGGCTGACGGACCGGAGAGGAGGACAGTCTTATAACATTTGATGCTGTCTCTGGCTGTTTCTAAACTAGGTGTCAATTCACAACAGGCTTCAGACGTACCAGCTCAGCAGCAGCAGCAGCAGCAGCTTGCCTCGGAGCCCCGAGAGCGTGGCCCTTCTTAACCACCGGGGGGAGCTCTTCCAGCAGCAGCAGCAGCAGCATCCGCAGCTGCAGTCGGCCACCTGCACCCCCGCCCACCACCTCCACCACCAGCCCGTCAGCATGGCCGACCTGCGGCCTGAGACGCTCATCCAGTGCCAGCAGATCGTCAAGGTCATAGTCCTGGACAACAGCGGCCATGGCCACGTGGAGGCCTTCCTCAGCCACACCCCCACCCACCATCAGCACCACCACACCCACCACCATCAGATCATCCAATCGGCCATGTCCACTCCCGTGCGGTCGCCAGACGGGGGCGGCTCCCAGAGCAACGACGGCCACCAGCCCCCCCTGCCCCCTCCGCCACCCCCCTACAACCACCCCCACCAGTACATCCCTCCGGACCCCCGCCTCAGCCTCCAGCGGACCCCCAGTGGCTCTCGAAGCCTGGTGTAAATAGACATCTGAACCCCCCTCACCCACCTACCCCACCCTGACCTGGTCACTAACAGTACATATGTACATATTTACATACAGAGACAGAGCTATACAAAAGAATATCACATCTACAGTATATGCATATATTTAAGGATATCATGAGAAAAAAAAAAGAATATGAATCGACTTAAAGATTTAAAAGATATGTGGAGTAACGAAGAATAAAGCAGAAAAATAATAAAGTTTTACTTGATTCCATGTGTATTTTGAAATATTATGTAGTTTTAACAAATTTCTATAACAGTTTTGTCAGTTTTAACTCTTTGAACCTCGATAATATCACAGATTTATTTGTTCCAGGATGGATCCTTAGTTAGTAGTTATGGATGGAAGTAGTACACAATCCAGCACCCAACAACAACAACAACAACAACAGCAAAAACAACATGCAAACAAATTCCACAGACTATCAGACTCTCTTAGAGATGGTCTCACACCATCCAAGGACCATTTCTGTTCGCTTTTACAATCCTAACCTCATACCTATTGTGTGCGTGTGGGCGTGTGCGTGTGCGTGTGCGTGGCCGTGGGCATGGGCGTGTGCGTGTGTGTGTGTGTGTGTGTGTGCATTTGATTGACAATGACCGACAATGTGTGTGCCAAATTAAGGAAGCCTCCATGAAAAAACTGACTTTGCACTCTTCAGACGCTGGGGCTAGAAGAAAATACTCCTGCTTCAGAGAGCTGTCGTTTCTCTGCTTCGCTCAAGGGGCACAAAAAAAGAATACAGCTAGAGATATTTCAGCAAAACCTGTCTGCTCGTTTGCAATGTGGCTGATTTATACATCGTGATGGGGATTCTTCTGTCTGTCTCTGCTCACTGAGTAACCTGTGTTCTGATAAGGCGTATTTGTCACCCTGTCTCTGTGCTGTTGTTTTCTCTCTCGTCCTATTGTCAGCGAACACACTCTCCCTCTGTCACACTCCAGAGATCACCCCTACTGTACCTACAGTAAGCAGAGGATGATGGGATACGAAGGCGAACCAATCAAACGGCTTACTGCCAAACCAAAAGCCAATGACAGCCCTTGTTTTGCAGTTGATTCAGCTCAGGAATTCTCAACGCTTGCATCTGATCATGGGGATATGGAATGATTGATCATGTGATGTAAATATTCTGAAATGGTTGAGATTGCACATTTGGTACAGTACCGTATGTGCTTTTGAAAAACACATAGCCAAGAGGACTGGCACTAACCTGTTTGCCAGTCTGCAAATCTCTCCGTTTTGAAACACAGACTTTATAACGTACCCCTTATTGGATCCAAATAATTTGCAATTTATTCAGTACTTACAGTATATGTTGCATTGGATGACATCCAAATCATAATCATAATCTCTGCCTCTGTCTATATCAGATACCCTTTTGATTTGACTTTTTGAAAAGCCAAGGGCCATATGAAATATCATAATCTGAACATCACACACACACATAACAGCACTCTAATGTGAATGTGTGTCATGATGTGTTTGCTAATCTTCTAGTATCAGTGGGGGGAAAGAATGATGATGATGTTAATCTCTAGCTATTTACCCAGCCCCGTTTGTAAATATCACATTCAGAAGGTTGATGGGAGGACAACTGAGTTATAGCTTCAGCCTCTTAAATGCTAAGGCCTACCATCTGTCCTTTATCTGAAATAGGTCATCGACTGCCTGAGTCTGAATCTGCCCATGTTTTAAACATGAGCCCCATCAGGCTGTGTGAAATAGGCACTCAGCTTGCCCTTGGCCTCTCCTATCCAGACGATCCGTTGGTTCATAATTATGGCCCTGCTGTTCTGTCTCTATCTATTTGTTTTTCCTCCTCATGTATTTTCACGTAATGTGAGGAGCGAGACACTGGAAAAATCTATTGTGCCACGCTGCTTTGGGACTGATGGGTTGGCTGTGTGTGTGTGTGTGTGTGTGTGTGTGTGTGTGTGTGTGTGTGTGTGTGTGTGTGTGTGTGTGTGTGTGTGTGTGTGTGGGGGTGGGGGGGTGCGTGGGTGAGTGCGTGAGTGCGTGCCTGCGAGCATGTTTGTGTGTGTGTGTGTGTGTTTGTGTGTGTGTGTGTGTGTGTGTGTATGAGGACACATTCGCAAGAGTCAGAGCTGATTTATCTTCTTAATGTGTGTGTGTCTGTGCATCAGTTTGTGCACAAGTACGTGTGTGCAAAAAAAAACACATTCTCCCGAGTCAGTTTTGATTTACCTACTTCGTGTGTGTGTGTGTTTGTGTCTCAATTGTTCCATGCTCACCGCAGCATTGCACTCACCCAGTAAACAGGATATCAGATCTCACACTCTCCTGTCAGAGGAAATTGATCCCCTCAATCTCAATCCGTTTGGAAGACTGTTTTTTATCTCCTACTTTATATTATATATCAGTAAACATTATATCTGAAAGGGTGTGTAAAACAGGGTTACAAAAGGCACTGTATCTGCATCATCGGACTATGTCAATGTTTTCAGAAAATTGTATTCGAAAACAGAGCTGTACCTCTGCCCATTTGACACTCCAACAGTATGAGAGTAATCCTTTTTTTCTTCCTTGGTCATCAATTCAACATTTGGAGAGAATGCTATTCTTTAACCAGGCATGTCATTGGTTTATGTATTTGAGGCCTACTGAACTGTGATTCCCCTCGGAGTCAAGTTTGTTTTGTGCATGATTGAATTGAGTGCCGTGCACATGGGGACAATGATGACATTTGCTGTCCTTGCTGTCCCACAATGCACTTGAATGTGAGCATCATTGTCTTTGTGGTAAAAATGATTGAGGTAGGATTACGGAATTCGCAATTGAATGCTATGGTAAAATGTTGACTGACTAAGCTACGACAAGATTACATTTGTACAACGTTGCCACGACATCATGAGTTAGTAGGGTGACCTTTTCTTTTGAATACAGACGAAAGGGCTCTGTGATGCAAATGCACTGCTTTTCGACACGTGTGGAACTTGTTGTTCTGTTGTCCAAAATGAGGAGGACATTTCGAAGAAGATGGACTTGTGGAAATTGGGCACAGGTTTATTAACCCACCACTTCCTTCGGTTGGCTTTGAATCCCTCTTTACCTGTCTTTGCAGTATATCAACATGCTATTAAAGATTATTTCAGTCTATTCACCACACTGGGCTGCCTCTGTTTAATTGCACTGTATGGACATGAGGATACATGTACAGTATGTAACCAGCAGGGATTTAACCTGGGTTTCCCTGCTCACCAAACCCAAGCATCTATCAGACCAAGAGGACATCCTTGTGGTCAGTGGGCGACACAGGTCTCCAAGCAAGGTTGCTCATCAAGCGAGCGTGGTTCCAAACCACCCCCGCTACATACACACAAAACTAAGGAAAAACTATAAAGGAAAAAAATACTTATTATGAGTGTGTATTGCTTTTGTATGCTGAGCTACACTTTATCTGTAAAAAGAAGGACAAACTTATAAATTTAGATTGCATAGAAGCAGCAATGCATTTGCTTTGTGGTTGTATTTGTTTTTTATTGAACTGAAAGAAACTATACAGATCAAATCCCTCACTTGTCATATCATTGCTCATTGCAAACATGTAGCCATGAGAAATCGCTTTCATACACGACTACCAGCATTTTGTTTTATTCAAAACATTTTACCATTTGGACACACAAAACATATTTACAGTTCAGCACTATTTAAACAAACATCAGTCAAGGACTTGTTGGTTGTGTAGTACAACCGTTGTTTGAAAATGAAAACTATTACATCAAACTAACATTAATTAATTAATCTACAGTAAATCTTGATCTACAGTAAATGAACTGTACATGGCTTCATAGAAGAATAAACTTCAAACAATGCACCAACTACAACTCCCATGACACAAATCAATTAAAAAAAAAAAGTATACTTCTTATGTTTACTGCTTTCAGATACACATTACAAAGGCCTTGTATTTGTTGGTACTGTAAGCTCAGAGCAGATGGAGACAGAAGTGATTTTGTATAGATAATCTTCAGAGCAAGTAGGTTGGTTTCACATACACAGTCATATGGATTGTACAGTACACAGTGGAGGGAAGAGCATTGTGTTGTCCCTGATGTTGTCCATCTTATAGCCAATTAACATTACAGTGCTGTATGTCAACCTTCAATTCTAGAAGTGAATGTACAGTATAAAACTCCTTATCCCATAATGCCTCACTCTGCCTGAGTCCTGTGCCGGCTGGGTGGGTGATTGAAATACAGAAGCAGTTAGACGCTGCAGGGAGGAGTTGCCCGTTTGCATAGATCTAGAATCAGTTTACCCAACCCACAACCTGACATAAACCATTAGAGAGAAACCACAAAACTGACCCTGATCAGGGCAACACCTTCCTACACCCAGCTAGACAGTTGCTTCACCCAGTCTATGTATGCGTGAGTTCCGGCGTGAGACATCATCGTGCCTTTGGGCTCTCGGTTCCTGCTGTGAGGTGGTCATCTTGTGCCATCGCTGTTCAGAACAGGAAGTCCGATATTATTGATACAGTCGATCTCTTATAGCGATATTCTTTGTGACATGGCCTGATTTTTTTTTTTGGACATATGCTGTTTTATGACGCATCGTGTAAAAGCATCAGAGAGAGAGAGAGAGAGACAGACAGACAGACAGACAGACAGACAGACAGACAGACAGAGAGAGAGAAAAAAGGAGTAGATCGGGCGGGACAATAAGTATACGGTGGGAGAAAGAAAGAATTGAGAGAGAGAGACATGCTGAGAGAAAGATAGCAGGGTTTGAATGACATTGAGGTCTCCGATGTAGATTATTTTTAGTAATATTTCAAAACCCAATGCGGGGGCAGGGGGCGTCTGAGCCCCCTAACTCCCCTGTAATGATAACCCCGAAAGAACACAGAGGGAAGGTTTGACAGAGACAGAGACCTAGGACATAGGGCAGTTTGGACATTAGGACATAGGGCAGACCTAAGACATAGGGCAGACCTAGGACACTCTGACCTGTTTGATGCCTCCCTTGGAGATGCAGAATTTGAAGACGACATATCCCGGCACTAGGACCATGGAGGACAGAGCCATGATCCAGCCAATCCCCTGCCCCCACGCTGGGTACACATACGCCCCCAAGGTCAGAGGGGTCATCTCGATGGCGCTGAAGGTGAACACCCCCTGCACACATACACACACACATACACACACACAAATGGTTCGAAAAACATAGCACATGACACCATGGAAGTTACACTTACTGTAGTAATAACTTTTGTAGATACAGTAAGGTATCTTAAGATGTTTATAACTACATATAGTGAATAAATAGTATATTATGTGTTACTGATTTATCACTTACTCTTCGATCAATCTATCACAAGGTAAGTGATCAATGTATATAGACTGACAGGCGTTGATTATAGACTTTCAGCCGGTTAGCGAGTGATGAGCTGAGTTGAGGGAATGATTGTCAGTCACACTGGCAGAATATCCATAACACTCCATTGATATAGTTCTGTCATTGATCCTCCCATATTGATTCACTGTCTCAGAGAAATAGAGCTAGGTATGATTTCCCTGTGGGTGTTCCTGTTAACCCGTTGGAAACCCATTGACCCCTGTTCAGAGACAACCCCTCCCCCTCAACACCTGTACATCTGAAAGGATTGGACTGCTGAAGAGGGCGAGATGTAGCCGGCATATTGCTATACAAGTTGTCTAGTCTCCTGGGATCTCCACAGGTGCATATGGAGTGTGGGC
>NC_139674.1:10288008-10290508 GCF_951799395.1 Argentina silus
AGGTCGTAATGTGGATGGAGAGGAGTAAATTGCTACGTAAGTATTGTTATATTATCATATAGTTATAATATAACTGAGAGTGTGCAATAGGTAGTCACTGTCAGCTGGATCATGTGTCATTTGGTAGAAAAGAATATAGGTCTGTTATTTTGACCTGATAACATACAGTATGAGTTGTTAAAGTGGTTGTAATCCAATATATTTTTTTCCTGAAATTCAATCAACCCTAGAAGGAGGAGCAACCATTACGTCAGGTCCATGTCATAGGGGGACCTATCAATATAGGGGGGGGGGCAGGGGGGGTCTTCAAGCTAATGTATTACCTTTCATCATAGGCATGAGCTTCCACACCCCCAGTCCTCCCACTGAGGTGAACTGGCCTAGTGCAGTCTCCAACAGAAAGAGAGGCATCCCAGCAAACACCAGTGTCAGGAAGTACGGGATCAGAAAGGCACCTATCACATGACCGGAGCACATGTGTGACATACCAAGAAAAAGTTCACCTGTCAGCTTCTGTATCTCAAACACAAGGGAATAATTTCAAGATTGAAAGTTTGGTGTATTCTTCATCCACATTGTAAAGGTATTCAGTACCAATTCTAATGGTATTTGTATACTCAAAGGTGCAATCTGTATCTTTATGCCTCTACTGGCAAGGGACAAAAAGCAGAAACAATCAATTATTGAACAAACACACACACACACACACACACACACACAAACACACACACACACACACACAGACACACACACACATACCCCAACACCACCATCTCACTTCTGAAAGTGAGTGTGAAAACCTACTATGTGCAATTGATAGATTCCGGTCTTAGTTACGTTCAAGCCAATTATTGAACCTCCCCATCAGCCCTGCCTAATCATCAATACTTTCAGAATTGAAAGCATTAAAATCTAACTAGAAACCTAACTACAGATTGTGCCTTTAAAGATGATCAATAACCAGAACTGTGAGCACAGACACTGTGAGTGCAGACAGTGTGATGTATCTAGTCCTTATGAAAAATGTATTCATAAATATGGTATCATTATCACAGAAAGACCTCAGTAATATCATGAATATGATGCAACATACTACCACTATTCCGACTGTGATTAAAAATGTATGTTTGCTAATGTGGATTTTATTATTAGCTCATAAATAACCCATCAAGGTCAGTAATTAAAGATTCATGGTTGAATAACTCATGCAGTAGCTTGAAATGAAATGTTCAGAATGTTCTCTCACTTAGTTTTCATAAAACAAAACAACAGATCGATAGCCAAATTCATAAATAAGATGAATGAGCGTGTTTTTTTTTCTGAGAGAAAATATTTTCGAGAAAGTTCTATAGATTGTGAAGAGTGGACTTTCTAAATTAAAATGGATATTCAACGCAGCAAACACAGACTCAGTTAGCTGTATGACCTCCATTGCCCAGCTTTAGCTCAGGCCCACCAAAACACAGACCAGTATCACACAGTGACATGTGACGGGATGTGAAAGAGCTGCCAAGCCATCCTACAGTAATGTTTCTGTACTGTATGTGAAGCTAACCGGCCATTTTGGTTGTATTATCTATTGGGGCACTTGAGCTGGTTAGTTACACTACCAATGCATGTTACTTTGTGAGTCCTCTGTACAGAGCATTGCACTTCAATGATTGAAACTATACACATTTAAAACGCCATTTAGGCTCCCTTGACACAAAATGGCCTCCTTGCACCATTCCTTACCTCCTCCGTTCTTGCCGCACAGGTAGGGGAACCTCCAGACGTTTCCCAGGCCAATGGCGTAGCCCACACACGACAACAGGAAGTCAAACTTGCCCTTCCAAGCTCCCCTGCTGGGCAGTGTTTTCCTTTTCGTTTCTTCAGCAGGGGGCGCCACTGCATCCAGGTCCTCGAAGGGGACGGCCTGCTTGACCTCCGTCGGGGAGTTGAGGTCCACCGTGCTCTGACCGGTCTTCCCCATGGCGGGACCGTGAGTCCACTCAGGTCCAACCGTTGGTCACAGGTTCTCACAATTCACTACAGTACACTTATGGTCCAGCTATATGGTTGAGCCTCACTCAGTGCTTTTGGTCCCCTGCCAGTCTATTTCAGAGGGAGACACAGGCAATGAGCATGAGGCTGTGCTGTGGACCAATAAAAGACCATTGTCAGTGATTGGTGTTGGTGGCACAGAGAAACAACAATAGAACAATGATAAAAAGTAATGATCACTGACAAAGGATTTATCACAATATGAACCCATACTTTATTCACTGTATTGTCCATACCCTTGTTCTTGAACTTCTGTGGTTGAATTTGTGGTAGATTACTAACCTTTGTCCTACTTAATGATTGGTTAATCTAATATGTTTATTCAATTTGGATTATTTGCCAGTTACCTCTGAAAAGACCTGTCATGATTGTTTGTTTTGATTTCCTTTATGTGTTACTTCTGCATCTTTGCTTTTTTCAGAAGCAATGCTGTATTTTTCTCCTATTCAAATGTAAA
>NC_139674.1:10295508-10298008 GCF_951799395.1 Argentina silus
TGTGATGCAATTGCTCCTGGGGCCCACCAATGCACAGTGGTGGATGGTAATACTTGGTGCCTGAGGACATCCGGACCGGATTGCTCGTTAATTGAATGCCGCGACAGATTACACGGATGACAGCCCCCGGATGAGGCTGGGGTGATGACTGACTAAGGAAAGGACAGTAGGGCCTAATTTTGGCTATCATCCTAACCTACAGTATATGACGTCTCACATGTACACACGTCGTAAAAGGGTGGGAGAGGGAGGGGGGGAGGGTTAAAGCGTGGGAGAGGGAGGGGGGAGAGAGGGTTAAAGGGTGGGAGAGAGGGGGGGGAGAGGGTTAAAGGGTGGAAGAGGGAGGGGGGAGAGGGTTAAAGGGTGGGAGAGGGAGGATGAGAGGGTTAAAGGGTGGGGGAGGGGGGAGGGTTAAAGGGTGGAAGAGGGAGGGGGGAGAGGGTTAAAGGGTGGGAGAGGGAGGGGGGAGGGTTAAAGGGTGGGAGAGGAGGGGGGAAGGGTTAAAGGGTGGGAGAGGGAGGGGGAGAGGGTTAAAGGGTGGAAGAGGGAGGGGGAGAGGGTTAAAGGGTGGGAGAGGGAGGGGGAGAGGGTTAAAGGGTGGGAGAGGGAGGGGGGAGGGTTAAAGGGTGGGAGAGGAGGGGGGGAGGGTTAAAGGGTGGGAGAGGGAGGGGGAGAGGGTTAAAGGGTGGGAGAGGAGGGGGGAGAGGGTTAAAGGGTGGGAGAGGGAGGGGGAGAGGGTTAAAGGGTGGAAGAGGGAGGGGGAGAGGGTTAAAGGGTGGGAGAGGGAGGGGGAGAGGGTTAAAGGGTGGGAGAGGGAGGGGGAGAGGGTTAAAGGGTGGAAGAGGGAGGGGGGGAGGGTTAAAGGGTGGGAGAGGGAGGGGGGAGGGTTAAAGGGTGGGAGAGGGAGGGGGAGAGGGTTAAAGGGTGGGAGAGGAGGGGGGGAGGGTTAAAGGGTGGGAGAGGGAGGGGGGAGGGTTAAAGGGTGGGAGAGGGAGGGGGAGAGGGTTAAAGGGTGGGAGAGGGAGGGGGAGGGTTAAAGGGTGGAAGAGGGAGGGGGGAGGGTTAAAGGGTGGGAGAGGGAGGGGGGAGGGGGAGAGGGTTAAAGGGTGGGAGAGGGAGGGGGGAGGGGGAGAGGGTTAAAGGGTGGGAGAGGTTCGGTATAGAAATTTGTACATATTGTACTGTACAGTGTGAGCGAGGGAGAGACCTGTTTGGATTGATTTGGTTGGCAGAGGGAACACATTGAACTGGGTTGCTGGCTTATCAATTCAACATCCGAGCCAGAACTAGTGACGGTAGGAAAAAACAACAACCTGAAAGTCTTAGTGGACTGATAGTATGTTTATTAAAAGAGGATTGTGGTCAATACAAAATTGTCACGTTGTGTAACACACTCTGGGGCCATGTTTGGTTAGGATTTAGGGATCAGACTGAAAGCTGATCCGATACCTGTGCCTCAGGGCTACCAATTAGACATTTGAGGCAGCCATCTGGAATTTCAATGATACAATTGTATTTAAAAAATACTGTAAATATATTGTAAATATATTCTAACTTGGAAATATATTCAGATTCCGACAATGACAATTGAATACTATAAATGGGTATTCTATGTAATAATTCATTTATAGTGGTAAGTAAACACTACAAAATATGGACTGAATTAAGGAAGCAAGTAAAAAACTATAATGGAAAACAACGGAAAAACCTGTCTGGATATTCATGATCAAGTGTAAACACGTCCGGCATATATGCATATATGTATGAAAATATATTCATTTGTTTTCATAAATTCTGGCTAACACCTTCATAGCCGATGTCATCAACATGTAAGCATCATCACTCAGACACCACTAGTGTCCACCATGGCCAGCTTCTCGTCCTCTTCTCTTCTTGACCTGAGAGCCTTCTCCTGTCCCTTAAGGATGACATGCCCAAACAGGGTGAGTCTGGGCCTGTGTGGCCAGGCCTGCCGCAGGTCACTGGAAGGAGTGGTCATCCCAGTGGGGTTCTGAGTGGGGAGGACACAGTTAAAAGCAGAGAAACACGCAGACATACACACACACACACACACACACACACACGCACACACACTGAGATAAGTACAGAAATTGAGGATGTATGTTGCCACTTACCTTGCACATGATCACGAAGATATAGATGGGGATACATATCAGGGGTGCAATGGTGAGCAGGCAAGCGAATACGGTGGACCATGACCCAGGCATATAGCCGTATATGTAGGTCGGCGAATAGGATTTCACTTCATACCACAGAGTGAACTGAGGGGAAGGGGAGAGATAGAGGAAGAGATTAGACTGGACAGGATATTCTGTATGAGTGCATACAGGCAGATAGATAACAATGAAAAGGAGACAATGAGAGATAACAAGAGAAACTGAACTACAGAGAGAGAGAAAACAAGTGAGAGAGAGATGGGGGGAGGGGGGTGGATAGAAAAGACAGAGAGAGGACATAGACATAGAGAAAGAGAGAGAGG
>NC_139674.1:10303008-10433008 GCF_951799395.1 Argentina silus
AGGGTCAAAGGTCATCCCGACAGAGAATGTCCCTCAGTGACAGCTGGATGTTTTCAATGTTGCCACTGACAGCACAGAAACGTCTATCCGTTTTCTTATCATAGGGAGCAATGTGTTTTTTAACCGTGTGTTAATGTTATGGTGTTTTCAGGGGGTAAAGCTTCCGTTGATCAACTTGTTAACTTAAAAGGATGTCGGTTTGCTTTTCTAGCTGAGGTCTCAGCTCCCCTTTGGCATTGAAAGGCGGAAGTGAGAGAGACAACTCATCCCTGAGGAAAATCGTATAGGAAACAGTATTTGCCATCTTTAACCCTGTCACTCAAAAGTGGGACCGGGAAGAAAAAAGTGATGACTTAAGCTCAGAAATAAATCCCACTGCAAGTATTGTGATTAATAACATTTTCTTTGTAGCATTTCAGTGGAATTCACTAATGTAAAAATACCAATCTCAACAGTGTTATCAACAAGTATTCTATTATGTTATTTCTAGGTCCTAGGGTTTTTGCATGGCCAGGTCACATGATCAGGTCCCATGACCTCCCCCCTTTCCCAGTCAGTCTTACGCCTGGGTTGGTGATCTTCTCCAGGTCAGGGTAGAGGTAGTACTTCAGGCCTGTCCCGGCCCCCGGGAGTGTCACACCACGGATGAAGAGGATGAAGAGCAAGAGGTAGGGGAACGTTGCTGTGAAGTATACCGCCTATGATGACACACACACACACACACACACACACACACACACACACACACACACACACACACACACACATTGAACGGCGATCTCACAACTGACAAAAGCAATTGACATGCTTCAGCTGTCCAAGTGTATCGTTGTGATGACGACTGACCTTGCCTGTAGACTTGATTCCCTTCCAGATGCAGAAGTAACAGACAATCCAGGCCACCAGTAGACAGATAGCCAGGTCCCAATTAACTTTGGCCAGAGACATGTCCTCTGACATCCTCAAGACCCGTTGACTGGAGAGAGGACACACACACATTTCAACATACTTTATTTGGATCATTTGTTTCACTTCACATATGAGTCAGACCTTCCCGCTAGTGAAGCGGTTTGAGTCTAGTGAACTATCAGGCCATCCGGTTGGTTCCACCAGGCTACAAAGGTCTTAGAGGCTACAAAGATGGTCGATAGAGAAAACATACAGTATGCGTATGATGCACGCTAACACGTACACTTCATTCCACCATGACGCTCCACGTACATACTGTCCACGCAAATCTCCTTCACATGGTTTCATTTTGTCTATAGTCTCCCGGTGGAAGCATTGCACGAAGACAGAGAGAGAGACAGAGAGAGAGAGAGAGACAGAGAGAGAGAGAGAAGCTCAAAATGCTAAATATGATGAAAAACGATAAATACAGATGTGCCGATTCCCCGCAGTTTATGTTAGACGGACACATATTGTTGTAATTTACGAGCCGAAGGCTGTGCGTGTGTGCGTGCGTGTGCGTGTGTGTCTGTGTGTGTGTGTGTGTGTGTGTGTGAACGTGGTTCTCAGCCTGTTTCCCAATCCTGAGCCACATCAGGAATGCATCATGTGCGGAGCTCCCATTTATCTTACGAAATAGGCAGGAAAAAACAAAACTTGAACTTGAACCCAAAGGAATCTGTATTAAACACTGTATTTGGGCGTTTCATGGTTCCCATCAGGGAGTAATTGGCTCATTTTCTGTCCCTTTCTCTCTTGCATGCTGCCGGGCTATTGGCTAACCCTGATGGATCCCTGCTATTGTTGGATTGCTGATGTTTGGGAGTAATGCTGTGTTATCTTATGATGTTTCCACATCACAGCCCCAGATATACATATGTAGCGGAGTGTGCAGGAGATTTCCTGGTGCTTTTCGATCACTGTATATGTTTGTGTGTGTGTGTGTGTGTGTGTGTGTGTGTGTGTGTGTATGTGTGTGTGTGTGTGTGTGTGTGTGTGTGTGTGTGTGTATGTGTGTGTGTATGCGTGTGTGTGTGTGTGTGTCTGTGTCTGTGTGTGTGCGTGTGTGTGTGCATGTGCTTCAAACTTACGTCCAAAACTCCTCTTCTGGAGATTTAAATACGCCAAACAAGTCTGAAACAGTTGAATTGCTGGAGAGAAAAAAAGGAGAATGGGGGGTAGAGACGGAGTTCACCTTCCACCATGAAACAGTTCTCTTGGTAATAATCAAAATGAGATATTACCCTTGATAATAGAAAAGGACATGACTCTACTTCATCACCACACTATGCAGTAGGTGCATACCAGATGTATAAATCCTCCGAGCTTTACGATCCGGTAGAGATGTTTAACATTGCAAGAGGAACCACATCAATATCACATAAAGATCTGATCATCTGAGCAGAATGTATGCATCTGGAACACACCCTTTATCTTTGTAATATTCTAACAGCCAAATCACCCCCAAAAAAACAGTCATGGTGTGACTTACATTATGTCGTTATTATTATAGTCCATGGACTCGTTGTGGAGAAACGACCAATCTGAGTCTGTGTGTGGGTATTCAGGGTAGCCCGGGGTGTGGTTCAGGCAACCCTCTGTGTATTGAGGAGAAAGTGAGACAAAGTGAGACAAACATGAGTGTGTATGTGTGTGTGTGTCTGTGTGTGTTGTGTGTGTGTGTGTGTGTGTGTGTGTGTGTGTGTGTGTGTGTGTGTGTGTGTGTGTGTGTGTGTGTGTGTGTGTGTGTGTGTGTGTGTGCGTGCGCGCTTGCGTGCATGCGTGTGTTTGTACGCCAAAGTACTTTACCAGTGTTCCAATAATTGTCACAGGTGCTCCATGGCAGTGGACTCCAGAAAGAGTTGAAGAGGTAGAACAAAGTCCAGGCTAGAATCACTATGTGATAGACGTTCAGGTACATCACGATCACCTGGGATGCAACACCCACTCCTACAGATACCGTAGAAAAGAGGATTTGTTCAGACAATCTTTCTCTTTAAATCATCAAGCACAGTGGTCACTAACCCTGCTGGAGAACTAGTACTGTGTGTATCATGTGAACCATTTTTTTTTTTTCAATCCCAGCGTTCTAATAGTTGAATAATCAACTAACTACCACACAAATGACTATCGCAACATAAACACTGTGTAACCCAGCCAGTTCAGTGTAACGGTTAACCCCTGTCTGTAATGTCAGTTAAGACAGAGTTTGTTACCCTCAAACATAGGGCATATCTTCCTCCAGGCTGTGACTCCGCCCTCGCTGGTGTACTGGCCCAATGCAGTCTCCAGGAAAAACACAGGGATACCACAGAAGAAGAGGAACACAAAATAGGGGATGAAGAAGATGCCTGCAAATAAAGACACCCATAAAACAGCATGAGGGGTGTGTATCCATGGAAACCGTGCTACTCGGTCACAGCTTTTCACTGTCCTGGGGCCCCGCTGGGGGAACGAGCTTCCCACTGCTGTCACGACTGCAGAGTCACTACCTATCTTCCGCTGTAGACTGAAGACCCCTCTCTTCAGGGTACATCTTAACTGTCCCTCCTAAAGACCTCTTCATCCCCACTACCCCCCTGTACAAGTTTCTCCTGTAAATAAATTAATAAAAATAAATAAAGTAATTCTTCCTTCTTCTAGCACTGTGACTGCCAAAAGCCCCTGGTCCTAGCATAGATTACTTTATATTAGATAAATTGACTGATGGATAGATGATTCACTTACTTAGACAAATGTATTTGTTGCTTTGGATAAAGGCATCTGCTAAATACCATGAATTATAAAAGGGTTAGGGTTAGGGTTAGAGGATATATCACATAATGACATTTCAGTAGGGATGACTGATTCATTTGCAGCCTGTTCTAACATGTTTTGGCTATGCCATAGCCAAAACATTGAATGGATATCCTTCATGTGGGATATAGGGAGCCATTGAGACTGTTATCAAACAAGTTGAAGGCTTGGTGTCCCTGTTTTTAGGATACTGAGGGTCTTTTGTTGCCTGCTGAATCTGATTTGAAGCTCCACCCACAGGGTTAGTAGACAATAGTTAACTGCCCGAGACAACTTTCACTTTCTCACGCTCACTTCTCTTCAATACACTCTGCATATCTAATGATCACATTCTCTCTCTCACACAAACACACACACACCCTCTCTCTCTCTCTCTCTCTCTCTCTCTCTCTCTCTCTCACACACACACACACACACTCTTTCTCTCTCTCTCTCTCACACACACACACACACACACACACACAAACACACACACACGCTCTCTCTCTCTCTCTCTCTCTCTCACACACACACACACACACACAAACACACACACTCTCTCTCTCTCTCTCTGTGACAGTAGGATGTGCTTGCTTACCTCCTCCATTCTTGAAGCACAGATAAGGGAAGCGCCACACGTTCCCCAGGCCAACGATTTCACCAGCCATGGACAGTAGGAATTCAGTCTTGTTGGCCCACTTGCCTCTCTCCTGACCCCCATCCACTGGTCCCTCGGGAGTGGCTCCTCCAGCATTCTCCTCTTCCATGGTCACCCTCTCTCTCTCTCTCTCTCTCTCTCTCTCTCTCTCTCTCTCTCTCTCTCTCTCTCTCTCTCACACACACACACACATAGAACACAGTAAAATGCAGGTAATGCACTGTAACAGGAAATGCCTGTGTAAATGGGCTTTATACACAAAAACACAGACACAGACAGACAGACAGACAGACAGACAGACAGACACACAGACACACAGACACACACACACACACACACACACACACACACACACACACACACACACACTGTGTGTGTCTCTCTCACACACTCACTCTCACTGAGAAATCTGGCAGGCAACTCTGTGTTTACAAATTACCCAGAGGCCCTCTTCAACACAATTTGTCCAATCAATCAAGAGAGATTAGGTCTTTGTCCTGTTATAGAACCCCTAATCCGTGATTATTATTTTTTTAAGAGTCCACATTTTGTGTGTATGTTTATAGAATTCAGTAATGCCAGCGTCAACCATATCCACACACATTTATAGTCTACATTTTAAGATGATTACATCATCTTCATTACATCATATACACAGTCTACACATCACAATCAAGCATTTCCCTCTGTGCAATTTGTCCATTGGACTGATTACACACATGGTCCTCTGTGGCTCAGTTGGTAAAGCATGGCGATAACAACACTTAGGCTGTGGGTTTGATTCCTGCTGGGACCATATATACTGAAATGTTTGCACTCACTGCAATGTAAGTCGCTTTGGATAAAAGCGTCAGCTAAATGACATATATTATATTACATGCATTAACCCTAACCCTAACGATACACACATCACCTGAATCTACAATAAGTAAATGTGTATCCAATATTTCTTGTCAAAAATCTGTTCCATGGAAACCATGCTGCAGGTTTCGCCTAACGAAATGAAGAAGAGACAGAGAGAAAAAAGAAGAAAAAACTTATGTAGTCTCCCCGTTCATTTGGGAGACTACTCACAGACTACCCATAAGTAAACATTTAATGCACTTTTGATGATTAATGATGTACACAAATACCGTACAACTTACCCACGACTTGTAAGCAGTAGATCCTGCCGTGCCGTTGTTGGGAATTTTTGAAGACAGAATTCCTTAACTACACAGAGGGCGCGTCCTACAGAGAGGGCGCGCCCGCGCGTGGCTGCACGTCTACAAACTAATTCATTTATATCACGTCTGCAATTCATCTCAACTGTCAGAGAGTAATGTACAAAGAGAACAAGAACATGTTGATTTTGATATTGTGCAAGATATAGAATTAGATATAGACTTAGATATAATCATCAGTCTAAAGAATCGTCAGATTCGATTAATCATCAGTTTAAAAACTGTCCATAAAAACGCTCTTGGAATGACTTAAAAGTGTTTCACGTATGTTTATTCAATCAATAATCACTTGCTTTTGTGGACTTCGATACATGCAGTGTTTTGTCTACAGTATTTATTGACTGTTATGTAAATATGAATGTATGGGAAACTACGGCGGCGCAGCGACGTAAGCGCGTTTATGACGTCCGACTGACGTCGCTACCAGGAAACGAATGTAAACATAACATTCGTAAGCGAAACACAAATGCACTCTCCAAAGCTGTCGGTGTCTTTCAATAATGCGTGCTAAATTCGCCAACGAAATTAATGCTTAAATGTAATATATGGTGGACCATTGCATAAGAGGTGAAACGCAAGTGGAGGTAGCTCGAAAAACCGGTAAGAAAATCAGCTGTTTTTCATAGATACCGGATGTGGTGATAAACACATCGCATAGGTTATGAAAGCTCGAAATGTGTTGATGAGTTCACATACATTTTCAAGTTGCAATTTCTAGTAGGCTATAATAACAGTTCAGCACATCAATATGGGTTGCAGAGATTCTACAACAAACTGATGACATACAGGATTTGGAAAAACTATTTGCCAGTAAGCATAAGCTACCCCATATTTTAATACATCTGAAAGAAAGGAAATACAATGCTGTTTTTGATGTCACAGGTCCAATTGAGATCAATGGTATACGGGATCTACCTTTTCCTGGTAGCTGAGAACATGAACATATTTGTGGATACAAAATGTCACGCTGACAGTGAATATTATTTTCTAGTTTCAGTCATGTTTGCAATAAGGGCTGAGGAGGAAGGCTCAGACCAGGTGGAGGAGATGGACACGTCAGAGCCTAACTGGTGCTGGTTTTACCTTGCCGAGTGTGGTGTTTGGCACATGTTTGAGGTACAGGAGGTATTGTATAACTCCATCTATCAACCCATACATCCTTACACACTTTCCTTCATCCCTGGCTCTCCCATACATTCCGTATCCTCTCCATCTGTGTGCCCATCCATCCATCCATCTATCTATCCATCCATCCCGTCCGCCCCATTCCTTCCATCAAATTATGTTTTAACGCTGCATCCATGTTCTAACGTTAGGCCTACATTCTGCCCCACATTTTCAACTTGTTTGGCAGATTGATCCGAGTGCTGCATGCTCTGTGACCAGTGATCAGATTGAACAGAATTACAGCAGGAATCAACAAGGTGTGATGGAATTCTACACAGCCAAGTACACCTACAGAATAGACTTTTCAGGTACCAAGAACACTACTATGTCTGTCACACACACCGCATAATGCAGTACACTCTCCATGTTTGAGTGTTTTTTTTCCTCCAGATTGCCTGTTCTTTGATGTACTTTTTTTCCCCGTACACAGTCATGAAACAGATAAATGTCACAACTGGGAAACAGCGACCAATCAAGCGGGCCCTTCACTCTGCGACTGGCTTCAGGTAAGACTGAGCTGTCTCAAGGCTTCATGGGCCCAGTAGCTATACTGAAGCTCTGCCATGAACTAAACTGCAGAGCTCTGAGAGTCGCTTTGTGGGTATAGTGTAATATCAGTGTCACTTCCTGGTTCTTAGCTACTCCGTTTTCTATCCTGTGATCAAACGTGTGTGATTAGTAACCTAGCCTGAGACCCTGAAGACATGTGTTAGCTCCCCAAGCTGATTCCAAGCTCATGTCTTGCATGCGGGAGACACAGAGACAGTAACAACTATCATGAAATCACACCCTGCTGTTATGTCTGCATTGTATACATATGCACCTCTCTCCCTCCCCAAGGTTTATCTGTGATAATATGGCTCTTCCGGTTCCTTGCCACTGGGAGAGAATAAATACAGACGAGCCCTATCAGGTGAGAGAAACACAGATGTGTGTGTATGTTATGGTATGTGTCTGATAATCGAGTCATAATGATTGTCAATAGTGCACTTTACAGAATAAGTTAATCTACCTCAAGCAAGTTGCTGTTGTGGAAAATTTAAATGTTGTGGTATTGCTTTGACATAGCATAGCGGTTAATGACAGGGGTGTAGTGCTGTCTCAAGGCAGAGATAGATTGTAATGGTTCTCAAGACTGGCAACATACAATACCAGCATAACAAAATGCCTTTCTATCTTTCTTCTTCAAAAGGACATGTCTAAGACAATAATAGAGTGACCAAATGATGCTCCTTCCCATTGTGCTTTTTCAGCTTGTCTTGTTGGGCAGAGATACCTATGAGTTCAAAGAAGTGGCCAGACTCTATGAAAGGACCATGGGACACCCCATCAAAGCTATACAGAGGATACAGAACCTGGATCTGTGGGAGTTCTTTTGCAGGTAGAGTTGAATGTTGTTTTGTGAAGGCGTTCTTTCTGAGAATAAGAGTAACCTTTTATGTATCAGTCTCTTAATTACCTGGTAGGTAATTATGTAGAGGTTTATATGTTGGCAGTTACAATACAAAGAGATGGCAAGGAAATGTGGCTATGTATTATTAATAATATTAATATTCTGATTCCAAGTAATTTAATTAACACCATGTGCAAAACATTGTTGAATTTGTGTTTTAGGGAAAGATTCGTTGAGTGGGAATAAATCCAATGAGGCTTTAATAAATCTGTAAACGTATACAATTATTACAAGTCAAATACATCATAGAGAAATTTTATATTCTACCCTCATGGTAAATGATAGATAGAGAGAAAGGAAGAAACAAACGACAGACTACATGATCTGTTACTGTACTCACAAATCAACAACTGGGACCTTTGACCAGGAAACAAAGAGAACAAATCTGTTCCTCAACATTCTGTTTTTATACCCGACATCCAGCCATAGTATTTAAATTAAGAGCTGTTTGCAAGCGGACCAATCAGACATCAATCCTAGCCATATGATGCCTCAGCATCAACACATTCCGCAAGTTTGTAACATCTGTGGTGGAAATCTTTGTCTAGGGGATTTACCACAATAACGATTTCAGTGAGACTTTGCAAAAATGCACGAACACAATATCTGTTTAGTAGGTTTAATAATGGTTGCAAGCATAGCAATCTGCACCGTACGAACAGAGAGCCCCAATACAAGTTACAGCATACAATTTATACCCTCTCAGATGGTCCGATCGTGAGGCGGGGTTTTCACATGGGCATACATCGGTAGACAACCTTGAAAAACAGGTGGCATGATCTATAGCAATCCTTGATAACATTCTGGGGCAGCAAAGAGAGAACAATGGTCCCACAGTTATACATTTTACATCTCTATCTGCTAGGAACATTCTGGACTTTGAGAAAACAGAGATGTGTTTTCTCAAATGTTACCATCACAAGTTTTAGACAGTTTGACGTTGAGTTGATGACTACTCCTTACAGGCCGTAAATACAATGTCACACTAAAAATGTGTTATCTTACACCTGCTAGCTAGGCTGTTCCTTCCCGCCTGGCACCAGGGAGATAAAGACGGCAGGAGTACATTCTACTATACTACAAATGTGTTACGAGGTTTAAGTACATATGTTTCTAGTATGCTGAAAGTCACTTTATGGATTAGGAGGTTAACATCTGGAATGTTCTAGTACTACTTGAAAGAAAGAATCACACAGTACAATTAGTAAAGGAATGTAATGTAACACAATAAATGATCATAATCTTGTTGTTGGTACACATACTGGTTTTTCCATTACACATCACAGAGATCACACTCCTTTGGCAACGGGGGAAGGGATCTCAAGAAGGGGGGCAGAATTGATCTCTCCCTGTTCTTCTTAGAAACTGCACAGTGAACAGTATAATAACATGATTATTTCTTAAGACTTTGATATTGATGATCGTTCTTAGATGTTGGTTTAGAACTGTAGTTTTAATGAGATGCACCTCTTTTAATCCTCATAACCTCTGAAATTGACCAATGCTCTGTTGGGTTTTTTCCTCCTCTGGTTTCCCAAAGGAAAAAAACACAATTGCGAAAGGTGAAGCGAGTTCTGGACATTGAAGAGAGAATGCTGTTTCATGGCACAGGCCACAGCAACGTTCAAGCTATATGCACCTATAACTTTGACTGGAGACTAACAGGGAGCCACGGGGACGTCTACGGCAAAGGTAAATCCTTGTTTGTTGTGACATGACATCATGTACATGTAGCTTTGAAATCACTATGGTCCAGTGATAAAAATATACAATGTTTTCTTTCTTTCTTTCTTTCTTTCTTTCTTTCAGGGAGTTATTTTGCCAGAGATGCCAAGTACTCCAGCAAATTCTGCCTTACAACGGGGAAGCATAACTTTGCCTTGCAGAAGCACGGCCTTGCCCCTCCAATATTTCAGGCAGAGCCTCCTCACAAGACCATGTTCTTGGCTAGAGTGCTGGTCGGGGAGTCCACCGTTGGCCACCCTTTATACTGCAGACCACCTTCTAAGGACATGAGCTACACCAACTTTTACGACAGCTGCGTGGACGACATTGCCAATCCAAAGATCTACGTTATCTTCGACAGCAACCAGATTTACCCGGAATATCTCATAGAGTTCTACTGACATCGATTGAGAAATTACAAACACTTGCCTACTGAACATTACACAAAGGACAGGGGATGGACTTCTAATCAGGAGCAAATTAGGAATCAGAAACGCCTAATGGGAAATGATGGCGAGAAGAGCAACTCAAGGGGCCATGATGAGATCTTACTGTTTTATTCAGTGCCTAACTGGGACATGGTTCATATAAAGTGCCTTAATGGATTATTAGAGGGCAAAGAAAACAATACAGAGGGTTTATTTGTCTACATTGTCTGTAGAGTTTGTATTGAGTGGTTTGTAGTACGTCTGTATACTGTAGACAAGGAGTTGTGGAGCAGGGGAAAAGGTGAGGTATTGGAAAAAGAAGAGGAATACTTGCATATTGTTAAAATGCACCCAAAATGTATTTGCAATGTTTTGTACACAGCGGGTAAGCATGGCAAAGACACACTGTGTTTGATATGCTGCATATACATTTCAGGAGCATTCTAAAAGTGTGTGGGTAATTTTCTTATTTTTTCCTTTTTAAATGTGGCAAATTTGTACCCCACACCTCTTCTTCAGTAGCTTGTTGGAACAACGTACACTGCTTTTGAACAGAGGCAGGGTATTGGCGCACATAAAAGTCAGGAGAGGGTTTCTGGATTAGGTCACAACATAACTTCATCTGTGGACAGTCACCATTCAAACCAAACTCTGTTAGTAAGTATCGAGATACTCCACTAAATGGCCATAACCAAGCAAAGCAAAAAACACTTCACATCAAGTTACTTTCATACAATGTAGTTACTGTAACTACTTAGATGACCAGAATTGTATTACCACCAAGTGTAATGTAAGTACAGCAACATTTGACTTGCCCCACACTTGTAAATAAGAACCATATTTATAGAAATAGTCCATATTTTAAGAACAGATACTGTATAGTTACAGTTCATTTGTAAATATTTAATGTATAGCACAAAGTATGATTATACCAAAGAAATGAAAAATTATTCAATGTAACTACAAGGTTTTGGAGCAACTTGATGTAAAGTAAAAAAGAAGAAAAAAAAATGCAAACACCACAGCTCTACAATCAAAGCATCGTACCTGCATGTGGCTAACAGTAGGCTTCTTTCTTTTCAGTGCACTGTTGCAGCAAAGCTATTCAACAGCTAGTGTATTTAACAGAGGCAGGATGTCTAACCCACTAACCCCACGGGCCAGTTTCTTAAGGATTTAATCCAGATATTTTTTCAGATTCTTTTAAAACCAAGGGGGGGACGGGGACGGGGACGTAATCTAATGGGGAAACAGAATCTAATGGGGGAACAGAATCCTAAACAACACATGATCATTTTGGATCTGGATTAAGCATTCTGAAAAAAAACTGGTTTTAGGGGATAGATCCCATGTGGTCAAGTCACGTACAGTAGACATCGTACTGAGAGACTCCCAATAGATGCCTTAAAAGCTTCTGCTTTCTCATTGACCCCTATTAGTACCATGATCTTATCAATGCGGTAGGTTACCTGTATAGTATGTGTACATAGTTCATGTATGCATGGGAAGCATTTCCTTACCATGAACCAAAACAATCTACCTCATTCATTCAGCACATTTGAAAAGTTCTGAAATATGAAATATTATGAAATACTGTATGAGCTGAAATGATTGTCTTTTCTCTCCACGAGAGGTTGTTTACAGTAAGCGTGTCAAAATGACACAGGCCTAAGTCTTTTCATGTCTATTCAATGTAATGTGTCCAGTGGGCCAAAATATTTGTGTTCTTTCTTTTGATGTATGAAGTTGATGTACACAGTCAGATTTACAAAGTGTTTACACCAGGTGCCAAGTTTGTTTTTCAGTAACACCAAAACCAAAAGGCAAACATGCAGCTCTCTTCTTTTAACCTCATTACTTATCTATTCCTTTGACTCTACTTTTACCTTACATGTTTAATGGAGTAAAAAAAGGTGCAAACTTTTGCAACTGGTGAAAACTCCTAGTAAATGAAAAACTGGCCCTTACTGTTATGTATAAACTACTGTAAATAAATACAAAAGAAAATCTATTCCCAGTTTCATGAGTGTATCTTTGCCATGTTGTTGACGGCAATGTTCAAATTAAATGCATCATTCCCTTTGCAATCACCACCAGGAAATAAATAAAATGGAATCATACATATGTGAAGACAGATGTTTAGTGTTCAGTGCACCAATTGACCACAAGATGGTGCTACCAGACTCAGACCTGTTTATTCATATACACAGGAAACGATTGAGTTACGTCCTGTCTTTCAGAAAGGGAAATCAAGAGAGAATGATTTGACTGGTGGATTTTACAACATCAGTGACACAGGTAAGGTGTACCAGCCTGAGATTTCATGTTTCCTTCATCCCAAGTGCCACTTATATGCTTAATGGAAAATAGCACTTTGGCTGTATTCCTTGTACTACCCCTGCACATTTTGCACACTTGCACTTTTTGTACTTGGTATGTGATCTCTGTGATTTCTCTGAACTAGCTCTGCGATTTATAGTGGTGATGTTGTGGTGATGTTGTCCTTTTTGTCTTCTGTCTTTGTGAACCCTGGCTGCAAAACTAATTTCCCCTACGGGATAATAAAGAAACCTTGAGCCCTTGAACCTTGATGCCTGACAGCTAAAGTGCTTCTAAACCTACTCTCACATACTCTCAGAGGAAAAGGTAAAGTAAGCTTTTACTTTTATACTTTTTTAGACTTACATCTAAAGGGGTTCATGTGAATATAATCTGCATGTGTGTTGTGATGTGTAGACATGTGGTACCATGGGGCAGAGGGCAGTTCAGAAGTGGAGGACATGGACACGTCAGACACTTCATGGTATTGGTTCTACCTGGCTGACTGTGGACGGTGGCACAGGTTTGAGGTATCTGTCTCTCTATTTCAGTCTCAGTCAGTCTCAGTCTCTCTATTTCCTATGGAATAGGACCCATAATCTGTTCATGTATGTTTGATATCTTGAATATATCCCTTGAATATATTGTTTATCTTCACCATAGGATGACCCAGTGAACCCCTCGTCTACTGAAGACATTGAGAGCTTTTACCTAAGAGATCCAAAGGGAGTTTTAAACATAGGCAACAACAAGCTGGATTTCTCTGGTATTCAACTCCTTACAGTCAGATTGGTTAAATGTATCTAGTGTAGCATCATACTTGTTACCTTGTTGATTGTGGAGTAGTCCTTATCACCTAGGCTTACTTTTAGTTGAGTACTTGTGATTGTTTTTTTTGTTTTTTTTTAAACCATATCTAGCGATGATACAGACTGACATTAAAACAGGAAGACAGAGACGGATCGAAAGATCCTACCAGAGGGAAACTAATTCAAGGTAAACACATACTCTTGCTTTCTTGGGAAATGAAAGTGAAACCAACTCAGTGTTGATTTTGTTTCTTTGAAAATACAATGATCTATTTTATTTTTTTCTAGATGCTGCTGTTTTGCTTCAGTGCCCGTATTCTGGGACACAATAGACCCCAAACTTCCCTATCAGGTGTGATGAAAAGACAATTATGAAATTAAAACACACACGTTTCTGATATCAATATGCAATAATCTTATACAGTACGTTCTCCAGTTCACAGTTCTCCATTTTTAGATTGCCAAGACAAATGTGAATCCCAAGCAATTATCTGAACATATGAAAAACTGGACAATTGAAAGGGCAAGTTTAGGAAACTGATAAGATATAATATCTCTAAAGTACTGTAGATTATGTACCATAATGAATGTTTGAATTGAATGGACAATAGAATTAACAACTCAAAAACACTGATTTACACTTAAACTGAAATTGAAATGATGACATGATTTATCATGCAGTTCCTGTAGATTTTTCAGGTGCACTTTCAAGCTGTGAATCTCGCGTTCTACTGCATCCCAAAGGTGTTCTACTGGATTCAGATCCGGTGACTGGGAAGGTCACTGAAGAACACTGAACTCATTGTCATGTTCATGAAACCAGTTTGAGACGACTCTTGCTTTGTGACATGGTGCATTATCATGCTGGAAGTAGACATTAGAAGATGGGTAAATTGTGGCCACGAAGGGATGCACATGGTCAGCAACAATACTCAAATAGGCTGTGGCATTCAAGCGATGATTGATTGGTATTAACGGGCCCAAAGTGTGCCAAGAAAACATTCCCCACACCAGTACACCACCTCTACCATGAGAAGGTGTAAAGGTGTTCCTAATAAAGTGTTTGGTGATGAGTGGTGTATGTCTCTTATTGTCAGGTCTCCTGTCTGGAGAGAGACACAGCTGAGTATACAACTGTGGCAGACTTCTTCAAGAATGATGGGATGATGGACAGATGCATTACATCGATCTGTAGAATACAGAACTTGGACCTCTGGGAGTTTTTCTGTAGGTGAGTGAGTGATGTTTCATTGAGGTGGTGGTGGTGGTAATGGTGGTGATGGTGGTGATGATGATGATTATAATAATGATGATGATACCGATACCCAATTTACTGTTTTTATCAACACTTTTTTGATAGTCATTGCCCATTGCAATTCTTCCCTTTTCTATGTTTTCTAAAGGAAGAAGATACAGATGGAAAGGATTCAAGGTGTTACAGACATAAAGGAGAGAAGGCTGTTTCATGGAACCAGTGTCAGCAACATACACACTATTTGTACATACAATTTTGACTGCAGGTTAGCGGGTGTGAATGGTCATAGTTACGGAAAAGGTAAGCTATGAGGACACACAGACAGGGTGCCACTGGTGATACGATTATGATTAGTTGTTGTAGTACAATGGTATTAGAAGTAGTAGTGGTAGAAATAGTAGAAGTAGTAGTAGAAGTAGTTAGAAATAGTAGAAGTAGTAGTAGTAGTAGTAGTTGTAGTAGTAGTAGTTGTAGTAGTAGTAGTAGTAGAAGTAGTTAGAAGTAGTAGTAGTAGTTTCGTATTTCAGTTTAGCAATTTTGCATTGAAAGTGTTCTACATGTAGAATGTATTCAACTTGTGTGTTGTTGTTTTTTCTAGGGACATATTTTGCAAGATATGCCACATATGCAGATAAGTACAGTCAATGGAACACTGAACCATTGCAACTGTATGGTGAAGCACTACAAGGTTCTCTAAGCCAGCGGACCAAAGTTATATTTCTAGCCCGAGTGATAGTTGGGAAATCTAGAATTGGAGATCCAAAGTTCCTCAAGCCTGACCATAAAAATGCTATCAACTCCCATGACAGTTGTGTGGACAGTACTGATTGTCCCAAAATCTTTGTCATCTTTGATTCCAATCAGATATATCCTGAGTACTTGATTCAGTACTATTGACATACAAATCAATCAATCAATCAAGCTTTATTTATATGGCGCCTTTCATACAACATCTCAATACGAGGTGCTTAACAGTAAAATTGAAAATACATAAGTACAGAACATACAAGCATACATACATAAATACATACATATATACATATAGAATAGAAATAGAAATGATAATGGATTAAGAGTAAATAATGGTAAATAAAAATAAAACAAAAATAGAAGTGCAAATGGATTAAGAGAAAGCTAAACTAAAAAGGTTTGTCTTGAGGTTTCTTTTAAAAGTGTTTATGGATTGTGACGCCCTAAGCTCATGAGGTAGGTTATTCCAGAGGCGAGGACCATAGACACTAAAAGCTGCCTGGATGGGAACGAATGGAAACGAATGATGTAGTCTATTGTATGGGTGCAATATTACTATGTTTACAATTAACTGTAGTCCTATTGTTTTAATCGGTGGATGTTTGTTGTGTCTAGTTGTTGTTGTTTTAAACAATGGATATTAGAATTTAAATGGAAACAATGGATTTGTAAATACTTTATATGGTGAACAAAATAAATGTGTGTTATTATTAGTAAGCATATCATATCAGGAGTATAGAATAAACACACTTTTTCAAAAGTTCTGTGTCTATTCATTTGTATATTAATTGAATTGAGGATTGACAATTTAAGTAAATTGATTTCTTGCCTGAGTCGAGACTACACCATACCTGTTTCATGGGTAACCTACAGTGTCTTCGTAAAGTATTCAGACCCTTACATTTTTCCACATTTTGTTGTTATAGACTCAATTAAATTCAAATAATTTGCCATCAATCCACACACAATCCCTCAGAATGACAAAGCCAAAACACGTTTTTAGAAATGTCAGTACATTTATTAAAATTGAAATACAAAAATACCTCATGTACATTAAGTATTCAGACCCTTTGCTATGACACTCTTAAAATGAGCTAAAATGCAAAAATGTCATCAACAAATCACTCAATAGGTTGAATTGAGTACATCTTAACGCAAGGATAATAGTTCATGTAATTTTGGAATTTTATAGGGTCTCTTATTTGCATCGGAATCGATTACACAATTACAAAAGCGAAGGGGTCTGAATACTTTCCGAAGGCACTGTGTCTAGAATAAAACGTCTGCATTTCTGAAGCTATTGGCAAAACGAGGTGGGACGATGTCTTCAGTTCACATGATGATCAAACATCTTCCTATATACCGAACTTTCACGCGCCACATCAGTCAACTGTAGCGCTGGAATCGAATCGTCAAATCTCCTACTGCCAATGTGGTTGGTCTTATTTACAGACGAAACGTTTAACAACAGGCGCCTCTTCTTGTCAGCGTTGAAAGTGAAAAGTATATGTTGAAGGATAAAACTACCAGAATATAAAATAAACTCGATGAAATGTTTTAACAGTGGAGCAAAGTCGGCAACAGAGGTCACTGTCCACCTAAAGAAGAAGCACTGAGTCTGGGGTGCGTGGCTGCCACGACTCCCGACATCCGGTCAGCTCCAGTTAGTCGGTAAGTCAGTCCCCTTGGGATCAACCAGGGACGGAGGGAGTGTACGCAGCGAGGGGTGCTGCCTCAAATGCTGTGAGGTCTGTGCCCAGAGAACCTTTTGCATATCACCTGTTCAACCAGCAATTCTAGTGCCTTTTGATGGGAGGCTAACGTAGTGGTTAGTGTGAGTGAAAAGCATGAAATGATTGGGTGTACAAGGCCTACAGCTGATACCTGAGTGCAAAAATACAAAAACAAAAATACAATAATGACGCCTATCAATGAAAGTTTAAGTTTACATATAACTTAGCAAGTGATAGGCTAGGCATGTTAGCTTTGATAGCCTCAATGCTAGGCTACCTGCGCGCATTCCTTCTTCAGCCAGTGGCTGCAGGCCTGAGGCCTATGCATGCAGCATATTGATGGATAGCTTCTGTAAGTCATTATCCCAGAAGGGGAATTCTGCTCATGCAGGCAGCATGCACATCATCTTTATCTAAGGGCTCTCAGACACAGTAGCACTATAATAAATTGCACATCTTGAGAGAGGTGGATGAGAGGGGGTTCAATTTCAAAAAAGTTAATTTGTTCTGCATTGGTTATGTGTAGCCTGAGCCACTTGGTGGAACTACAGCTAAGCCGATCAGGCAGTCTCCCTATGACATCACACTCTGTACTGGAACACAATGTAACAGTATGCAAAGTGTACATTTTCATTGAGAGTTTATTTTCCATGAATTGCTCTTGAAACCCCTTCAGCGTTATCTAAACGAATTGATTCAACACACAGCACTAGCCATCACCGAATTGAAACCACACAAGACTGTTTGGGCTATGCCTAACTATTTAAAAAATCTGCCTATATTCCAGATATGCACTCTTGCATGCATAAACAAATATCACCCAAACAAACTTTCATATGTTTCAGTGTGATTCTGTTTATGTTGTTTAGGAGAAATCGTCAACTCAGCAATGGCATTTCATATCCTTATGTGGTAGTGTAGGTTAGTTTATGGGAGTCTGGTCATATCACTGTACCATCACAGTATACATGATCACCCCCAGTATTGATTGGTGGGAGTCAAAGGAGTGCTAATAAAGAGCTTCTGTCATATCAGTATGACAATTAAATCAGGGCCCGCATTCATAAAGTGTCTCGGAGTTGGAGTACTGATTGATCTAGGTTCAGTTTTGCCTTTTAGATCATTATGTATAAGGTTATATGGACATGTGGGGACCTGATCCTAGATCATCACTCCTACTCTGAGACGCTTTGTGAATATGAGCCCTGGAGGTCAAGTCCATCCATGATTCAGCCCTTTGTTTGTGTTTGAATGAGTTGGAACTTAGAGATCCAAGACATAAGGCAACAGTATGTCCTCAGTATTGCCTTGGGTTTCCCCATGTGCTTACTAAGCAGTAGGGGAGGAAGGAAGAGGAAGTCTTTCATCTGTGGAGGCCTGTCTCACTTCCTTCCCTGGTTTACCTTCATCGTCAGGCCCCGGCCGTCACAGGTGTCGCTCCTGCTGTCAGGAGACACGTATGCCGGATATGGAACACCCAAACACAGATGGCGCCATTATGTGTGAGAAACTTTCATCTCAATGTTAATATTGATAAAGGCCGGTTATATGGATATTAGGATGTTTGATGAGCGACCAAACAAAAAGGCCTTTTATACTTGCTGTCCGAGCATGGGAACTTAAGAAAATCTGACATATTGCCAAATTATAAACTGAACTCAAATGAACAGTTGAAATCACCTCTGTTTGCACTTTATACTGTATCAAAGAGTTTTGGATGAAACCTTAGCTAGAAATTCAACCATGATCCCAGATTATTGATACCAGACAGTTTGTGCCCTGCTGTGTTTGAATTGCTGTTGTTGGAATAGAATGTTGTTGGAGAATTAGAATTGGCTCCTCTGGACTCCGGTAGGTTGTCTCTGTCCCATGGTTCCGGTCACAGCGAGGTCAACCACCATGACAGGAGGAAGAGGGGCATCAAAGCACTTCCTCATTGGGTGTTTAACTAGCGTAACCTGGGAAACACAGCCACATTGAGAAGGAGCCATGCTAAGAGAAACAGGACATCTCTATTTCCTCTCTCCACAGGGGTCGTGAGATACCTTCATGCATTTATGATTAGTTTATCACTTTGAAGACCCAATAGTGTGTGTGTGTGTGTGGCTGTGTGCCTGTGTGTCTGTTTGTCTGTGTGTGAGAGGGTGTACGAAATTGTATGAAATTGTGAATGTTTTTTACATCTTGGCCTTTTTCATTCCTACCAATATTGCATTTCAGTCTTGAACTTTAGCTGAAGGTTTTCGGAGCGCAAAGATAGACTACATCTAAGCTTACTGTAATAAGTCACAGTATTGTCGATGATTAGTGTGAAAGGGGGATTTTATGATTGCATGGCTGCCAAATATTTAGGCCCAGCCGTGTTCCTCCCACTTTTCTCTCTCATAAGCGCTCGGTTGTTAAACACTTGAACAGATTCATTGTGCGATTTCTAAATTAGCATCTGCTAATGTAATTCTAATCTGTTTTGTACAGTAGTTAACCCAGAATAGAGATAGAAATTATTACTCTTGGTGTGTGAAATGCTTGATGTTACTCAATAGGAAAAGAGTATGTGAGTAATATGTAATCACGTTATATATCTGATGTTATCCTGACGGCAGTGCTCAGCCTGTGGACTCCTCTACTCATGCAGCATCCTGCACTCCTGAGCTCTTGACTATGGATGTGAGTGGGTGTGTGGGAGAGTGTGTGGGATCAGTCATACTCTGTTAAATATTTACAGCCCTGGGAGCTCAAAGTCAGCCGCTTTATCAGAATGGTTTTTTGATCTCTGTTAGATCCGTCAGTAGTGCCCTGACAAAAATAGATTGTGTGCGGTAAAGATGTGGGCCTACAGACCTAATTAGTTTTCAGATTTTAGATTTGTTTCCTCTCCATATCGAGTCCATAACGAGTCTCCTCATTGTAATATTTTGGATATGGTGATGTATAAGTAAATCCCTCTCTAATCTAACACACCATTAATGTTTTGTCTACATATTTGAAGAGATTTGAGTCATCTCTGCACAACTCTCACTTTGTGAGAGTCAAGAAATTGATGCTTAGAGGCTACTAGATATTGAAGGATGTAAAATACTACAATGACGGAATCTTATGATGCTGAAATCAATAAACCCAGTCAAGGTCTGAGGCATGTCTTTTTAATATGAAAAATCAACATAATTAAGTTCGTTTTTTTTTAGTTTTTTTTTAATATAAAAAACACAACACAGAAGGCTACACATATCCCATAATTTAAACAAATACAGTACAACAATCTAAAAAATAAAAAAGAACACAAAAAAAACACAACCCTAACTGTCATTTAGGCCTACTGAAGTAAACTCTTTCAGTACTACAACAGTTACCACCAACTGATATCCCTGAGCAGAGAGAATTGTAAAATGTCCTGCTGTGTGTGTGTGTGTGTGTGTGTGTGTGTGTGTGTGTGTGTGTGTGTGTGTGTGTGTGTGTGTGTGTGTGTGTGTGTGTGTGTGTGTGTGTGTGTGTGTGTGTGTCTGCCTGTCTGCCTGTCTGTCTGTCAGAGAAAAAGGTAAAAGAGTGATGGTAAGGTAGAGATAAAAGCTTAGATGTAAAAACACCCTTTGTCAGTTATCATGAGAAAAGGGCACAGTGTTGGTGTTGTCACAAACTGTAATACAAACCAATAAGTTAACAATAATCCTCTGATTACATTAAATGAAATAAAATCTGTTCATTATTATACATACAACATACATTAGGGATTACTTGGTATTCCCCATACAAAAGACTAACAAGCTTTGGCACAGTCTAAAAGAACCTTCTGTTGGGGGGGGGAATTCATTTTTTATCAAATTTAAGATTTGGTTTTGGTGCCAGTACTGTTCTAAGATTTGTTGGTTGGTGTTGGCACTCTCTCAGGGAAAAAGCCACAGTTTTATGTTACTTTCCAAAAAATATGGGCTTGATTGGATAAAGTTCTGTAATTTATCACTGTAATGACATGCAATTCAGCTGATGACAAGGCCATTACAACACTATTATAACTTAAAGTATTCAGGCCAAATTGATTTATTTATTCATTTACCAACAAAAAGCCAATTTTGTCACATAGACCCATGACATCAACAAATGGTGTAAAGTTATGACTTTTGTACCATAGCCACACCCTTACTCAAATTAAGTGCTTTGGTGAACACACAGGGTAGCAATAAATTAAAATGGACCAATAGAAAGAACTCATCGCTCAGCTTTTCTTTCAAGAAGGACTCAAAGTTCCTAATAACCCCACTCTGCCACTGAAGAGCCAAGGGTTGTCGTCATCATTGTTCTGTGAACACTTGTGTAGCGACCTCATCTCATCCTGAGACGATGCAATCAACTGTCATTTCACCTGATCCTTTAGGGTATACCCTGGTGGCAGCTAGGGTCCCCGAAAGAGCTGTCGCTGTCTGCGCCCTGGCCACAAGATGTCCATGCTTCCGTAACTGCCATCCATTGGAGATTCCTGCTCTCTGCATTCCTCTCTGGGATATGCCGGTTCACGTCATCATCCCTGCCTTACATCATCCCTGCCTTACGGTCTCTGGTCTCCTATTGCCCCATTCCTCTGGGGCACATCCCCACCTCTGTTTAGATCCCCATATCTATCAAGGGGATGATGCATGTGGGACTTCTGTCCAGTTTCGGTGTTTCTCTTTTGGGTTTCAAGGCCCCTGCATGGTCCTGAGGCCTTGCCTCTCCATTATGTTCCACAGCTTGCGCAGGTTGGACTGAGTGATGACGTCGTCGGGCTTGAGGTGCAGCGCTCGCAGGTAGTTGGCCTCGGCCTCGGACAGCTTCCCATTCAGATGGAGGATGGCACCCAGGTTCATCAGGGCTGCCGGGTACTGACGGGGAGGGAGGGAGAGGAGAGGAGAGGAGAGGAGAGGAGAGGAGAGGAGAGGAGAGGAGAGGAGAGGAGAGGGAAGGAAGGAATGATAATGGTAGAGAGAGGGAAGAGAGCAAGACGAAGGGAGGGAGGAAGAGAGACATGATTAACATTGGTGCTCTAGACAGGGGGATATGTGACAGAGGATTTGTGAGTTAGAACTGATAGAATTAAACCATTAGTGAAGACGTTGCTGTTGCTGAAAGGAATGCAGTTAATGGTTGTCGAGGTCACACTCATATTTATGTTTGCGGTCTTTTGAGTAATCATCACCCAAATGATTTCGCTGCTGCCACATGTTCAGCTCATGGTAATTTGACATTTGGTAACAATATTGGTATTGTCACTTGAGTGTGGGAGGTACTCTACTCCAAAGGAGTTGCCAAACAGCACTGCAGTAGATGTGGGATGGGGTCTATGGATGAAATATGTGTAGACATATGTGAAATGTGCAGAATTAGGACTTCTGGCCTAATCAGGACGAGTCATCAGAATCTTTGCATGAATAGACACACGATTGATGAGGTATTTTCAGGCCACAGTATGCCCTTGAATTCATCGTGTGGTGAACTATTTCAAGCTATTTTCAAACTCACCCTTCCTGTAGGACCTCTATTTAATGTAGATTCTGATATGTGAGACGTATTACAGGAGACCTGCCAGATTTTTGTCATGTATTAAGAGAGAGGCTTTGTTAACTTTACTTTAAACTGAGTCAAGCATTAAATAAGCATTGCATTACCCCTATTTGACCTTGCAGTCGTGGGCAAATATGGTCAAATTCGGGAAATAGTTTTGTCAGTGTTGTGGTACAATGACCTTTAGAACTGTATTATTGAAAGGTTTGAAGAAAGAATATGAAGTTATAACTTGTTGTCTGTATTTGGGTCTAAATGATGTTGTGAGGAGTGCAGAGCAGTAGTTTCACTAAAAAATAAATAGCTGAGGACATTACATGGAAGTTTATGGTATACTGTATATGAAGTCCTGTAATACATGTTAGGTAGGTCTTTTATAAAATGGTCATACCTCGTTCTCAAATCAAACTTTGGCCTCTCTCCTCGGGCTTCAGAGGGTTATACCTTCAAGCTCATCATTCTAAGGAAGTCTGTCTCTGCACCCGTCAATTGAACTAAGCTAACAGGATCAGAGGACTTTACTCGCTTTGCCTTGAGCTACAGTTCCTGGGTGTTTGCGCACGTGCGTGTGTTTGTGTGTGTGTGTGTGTGTGTGTGTGTGTGTGTGTGTGTGTGTGAGGGAGTATTTGCGGATTGTATAAGTGTGTTTAAGGGTGCGATTTTATCAAATCGTCCCTTTGAAGTGGCAAAGTGAAACCACCTGTCCGTAACTGAGTATCAAGGGAAGGAATCTCCAACTCAGGCTCCAACAGAGCTCCTAGAGTGCCATAGCAAACACAACCTCACCTCTGCCTCTTCAGCCAAGACAAGACACTTTCACATGCCTGGAAACCTGACTGGAAGCCGTAGGGGTAGGGGTGATGGTTGTGAGCAAACCATTTGACTTAGTGGAGAGTGTAGGTTTCAGGATTTTATTTGATCCCTTTAGCTGAGTTTTTAAAAAATAAATTCATTCAGAGACAAATGAGCAGGAAACATGTCTCTCCACGGGCTGAGCAGAGACAGAGACTATCATTGTAAACAGGCCGAAGATACAGGAGATGCTCCAGACGACACCACTGTGGGGACTTGGAGCTGACGCTGTTTACATGTGTATTGTATATTCAGGACGGTAGCCAGAGATCTTAAGATGCTCTCTCTTAAGGCTAAGACATTGATGAATGTTGTAGGTCTGGCCTGTTCCCAACACTGCCAAATAAAACCTAACCCTGGGCAAAGATGTGATATTAGGCCTTGACCGTGGTCATTTTTGAGCAAGTTTGATTGATAATATAGTCTCTATATCCAGATCTTTATGATGCATACCTTGCCAGTTGTAAATGGTTCTCAGAAAATAGGACTGGGAAACTCAAATGGTTCCAAATATGAAGTAGAGTAAGTGGCATTGCTGTCTGCCAACCCTTGTTGCAAACTCTGGCTTTTCTCTTTGATGAATTGTCTATCGCTGCACGTCTGTCCGACATTGAATTTTTCATGACATGAATCCTCTTTGGATTAAGTTTATATTAGAGGACTTGACATTCGCTAAGCACACACTGTGAGTGAAAATGTCAAAGACAAGAGGTGCTTTGCTTTTGACAAATAACTGAATAAGTGGAAACCCTTGATGTGTCTGAGTGCCTGGCCTTCCTGTGAGTTACAGTACCCTGCATAACAATTACAAGTCTCTGATCAGTGAACATTTATCAAGGGCACAAAGGCAAGGGGAATACTACTAAGAACTTCAGATATTGGTTGTGAGATAACCTAAACTATGCTATCTCAGGGTAGATAATAGAATAGAAGCTGCATTAGCAATGATATTAGTGATATGTCCTGATTTAAGTTGTGTGTTATCTCAAACATATCTTTCCAAAATACCTCCAAAAGGTACAGTATACAAATCTTGGGCTTGGTGGGCTGTTGTTGCCTCTGCTCACTATTGATTAAAGATGAAACGCAAAAACACCCAGCTCTCTCAAGGCTCACAACGGCCCCATACAGTAAGTCACAGAGCCTAGTCACATGACAAATGACCAGAGGAAGCCTCATCTACTCCTGTCTAAAGTCCTACTGTACGACTGTAAATTACCTCTCCCAAACCACTCCACGCGCCTTCTCCCTTTGAAGTGACTGATTGATATTGTGCACAGAGCTAGACGTTTCTCCACAAAAGAATCACAGGGACCCAGACTCTGCCCGGTAGCACTTTATTTCACAGAAGAGAAAATACCAGGTATTTACTTTGTAATTTTATGGTGAAATATACACTCACTGAGCACTTTATTAGGAATACCCATACACCTTCTCATGGTGGAGGTGGTGTAATGGTGTGGGCAATGTTTTCTTGACACACTTTGGGCTCGTTAATACCAATCAATTATCGCTTGAATGCCACAGCCTATTTGAGTATTGTTGCTGACCATGTGCATCCCTTCATGGCTCAATGGCTACTTCCAGCATGATAATGCACCATGTCACAAAGCAAAAGTTGTCTCAAACTGGTTTCATGAACATGACAATGAGTTCAGTGTTCTTCAGTGGCCTTCCCAGTCACCAGATCTGAATCCAATAGAACACCTTTGGGATGTGGTAGAACAGGAGATTCACAGCTTGGAAGTGCACCTGAAAAATCTGCAGGAATTGCGTGACGCAATCATGTCATCATGGACCAGAATCTCAAAGGAATGTTTAGAACATCTTGAGGAATCAATGCCACGAAGAATTGAGGCTATTTTGAGAGCAAAGGGAGGCCCTACCCAGTATTACTATAGTGTTCCTAATAAAGTGTTCAGTGAGTGTAATTACACAATAGTAACCTATTAGTTACTTGTTTGTATATTTGGAATATAGTATAGGAAGCACCCTTAGTCACTTTTTGGTATATACCTAGTAGTTACAGATTGTGTCGAAATCTATGCAGTAATTACCTGAAATTACCCATTGTGACCATATCATTTCCCAAATACTAGGTAAACATGAAAACAGTCCTGTGAAAAGTGGACTGTATACTGCAAAGTGGAGCCGGTCTTTCGTAAGACAACATGAATAATTGAAAAAGCAGGTCTGACGGTGTGTATGGGGCTGATGGGGCTGATGGTGTGTAGTTGTGATTTGTGTTTGTCAGAATGAGTAGTCAAGGACCAGTGGGCCAGGTGCTGTACTCACGTCTGGTCTGAGGCTCGCCGCTTGCTCGTAATACCGCTCTGCCGCTTCATTTAGACTGGCCTGCCTGGAGAGAGAGAGAGAGAGAGAGAGAGAGAGAGAGAGGAAAACAGACAAAGGGAGAGAGGTAGAGAGAGACAGACAGACAGAGGTCATCAGGGGGTTACTCTGAAGTGAAGAAAACTGCATCTGTCTACTGTAGCAGCCTTGTTTCTTTATAGTAGAGAAGTATGGTTTCCTTGGCATTGAAATATTAACCATTTGGTAGTGTAGTGTTTTATTGCAGTTGGGCTAAAGAACATACTCTAGTCATGACTGCCTCTGTTTAAACATCTCTCTCAGTATGATTCTAGTTACGCGGCTGTATACATTTATGTGAAGACTAATGCTAACTGGATCTGATATGCTAACACTAATTAGATCAAGGAGAATCTATCCAGACGTGGAGATAAATATTTATAAGTGTATGCCGTGAGCATACTGGCAGTACTTTATCACCGTGAACTCATCTCAAGTTTACGCCTGAATCTTCAGATCCACATCATTAAATCAGGATTTCTTCCATGCCCTTATTTTTGTTTTTCAGATGGTGCATTTGAATTTCACGCTTAATGGGAGAGAGCCTATGCAATCAGAGAAGAATTATTGAGGGACTTAGCGGACCTGCTTTGAAATGATATTCAAAGAGAAAACCGCTTGACACAGGAACAGGTAGGCTTTTTATTCTCCTTTCATGGGTTAGGGTTAGGGTTAGGGGTCACGCAACACAGCACAACATTGCTGTTCCAGAAGGGAGGGGTGGGGGGGGGAATTGGTCTGTGATTCATAACATCATGTTCATATTTTTTTTGCTTGGAAATTAATCCACCCAAAGGCAGGTCTCTAACCCAATATGTCAGCCATGAGGGTAGGCGAGTACAAGATTAGGTGAGAGGATTATGTCATAGTGAGTTATTCGCTGCGTAGTATCTGTGAGAGCCAGAATGAGGCAGAGAATTTTTACTCTCTGTATCCACCCACTACTATTGTGGCCAAGCAGTTAGACTTCTAACTCACAAATCCTCTGTAGCGGTGCTTCTGGATGAAGGACGCTGAAGCTTAAATGAGTTTTCCAGATATGTAGAGCAAAAGGGAATTAAGAGACATCGTCTCCAATATATCCCTGAGTTGCAGTGAGTGGAGAAGATTTGCAGTCCCGCTTTCAAACGTTTAAAACGTATGGGCTGTCTGTGCGCACACTTTGCCAAACTTGCCATAAAAAGAGAATTCTCCTGAGGTACGGCTCGGTTTCTTTACAAGCCCTGGGCAGAGATGTCATTACTATGAATCAAAACTACACTGCTGTTTCCATATGTTGTATATTACAGTAGCTCTTCGGGAGAATGGGCTGGGAGAACCATATACATAACAAATAGACAATATCATGGCAAACAGCATTATCACACTAATGACTGCAAGAAACTCCAAACAAACGCTCTCGTCTAGAACGTTTTTTGGGGGTGAAAAAGGTTCCATGTTTGGTGTGTATCTTCGTAAAGCCCTTAGCGGGCATGATGCAATGTTTAATATGTCCTGAATTATAAAATATCTACAGCAAGCCAGCTCTCTCAACACTGATAACCTTGGTGGACACGTTGGGATATGGTCATGAATAAAACATACGAATATCCAACCAGATATCTGAGAGACCTGCAGTAATGCATGAATGAAGCAACATGAATGCCATTTTCTCTCCTCTTTTACCATAGTTTATCATGTAGGATGAGGAAAAGTTTGGAAAAATTCAAGTGGCTCTTCAAAGACTTGTAGTGAATAACATAAATGTGTAATAAACGTGTGTCATAAACACAGGTCGTTCATGTAGTGTCACACACCCACCTGAGCATGTGAGCAGCGCTGAAGACCACGTCAAACTCTGAGCTGTCCAGCTCCGCAGCTCTCTCTGCCATCTCTGCTGCTTCCCCCAGACGAGACTGCTCCAGCAGAAACTGACCTGAGAGAGAGAGAGAGAGAGAGAGAGAGAGAGAGAGAGAGAGAGAGAGAGAGAGAGAGAATAGAAAAAAGGAGATAAACAGAAAGAAACAGGTTCAGGGGAGAGATAGAGGGAGGCAGTGAGGGAGAGAGAGAGAGAGAGACAGGGTAAGGGCAATCAAATGAAGGCAAAGAGAGAGTAAGAGCGTGAATGTTGCTGTAATGCCCAGTGGTCTGAGAACACACACATGAGTCTGAGGTGTTTTATGTGGTTCCTCTGGGATCCTGATCACCTGGCTCTGCTTCCACGGGGTTTTGCTGAGGCGCCATAAATATAGAGGATAGCTGTGGCACAGATGTTACGAAGGACCGGCAGGTGTGCAGAGGTTGCTGTGAACGAACAGATTGTGTGTGTGTGTGTGTGTGTGTGCGTGTGTGCGCAATTCTCTGCCAGCTTCTCTGCTAGCTAAAGTGGTTACCTTGATATCCTTATTGTTCACACTTCCTTGCATTCCATGTCAGTTGGCAATTGAATTGCATGTAAATTGGCTTAAAGCATCACGTACATGCAAGGGGTTATTACTGTATGACCGGGTCACATGTGGTGTGAGACATGCGGCCTCCCTGCGTCTTAGCATGTGTGAGTGTGAACAATGGCAGGAAAGGGGTCTCATACTTGTTATCTGATCTCTCCTGTGAGCTTTCACCAGCCCTGTTCTGTCTCCTCAGAAGCAGTCACTGATGATGAATGGTATGTGTGTGTGTGTGTGCGCTCGTGTGTGTGTGCTTGTGTGTGCTCATGTATGTGTGCTTGTGTGTGCTCGTGTATGTGCCTGTACGTGTGTGTGTGTGTGTGTGTGTGTGTGTGTGTGTGTGTGTGTGTGTGTGTGTGTATAATTGCATTTGGAGAAGGAGTTCAGAGAGAGTCATTGAGCACAGTCTCACCCACACCCTGGTGCTCATCCAGTGGATGAGAAATGGCTCCTGCGGCCAGATTATGATAAGAGGTCCGGGGCCAGTCAAAATAAACATCACCTCTGACAAGAGGCTAGGAGATAACAGAGAGAGAGAGAGAGAACTCTCGAGACGGGAAACGACCCGGTCCAAAGACAGCAACCCAACCCGCCAAATTCCAAACACAACCCCGGAGACTCAAGTGCCCAGATATGCAGAGAAAGCAACAAGGAGAATGAAGGCAGATAGAAGGAGAGAGAGAGGGAGGGAGGGATAGCATACAATGGCTCTCTCAGTGCTAAAGGACTTATTTCATTTCCCATGAATATCGTAGCGATAGCGACTAGGGCAAATATTGCCCTGTTCCTTCCACTCTATATGAATGGAGGCATTTACAGAGGCGCGGGCGAAATGTGGTATCATGTATCCCCCCCCCCGCAGCGAAGAGAAGCATCATTAGCAGTGTTTAGTCCGATCCCTGTTTCCTTAGTGAGATAAAGTGAGCATGTCTAGATAAGTCAAGGCTTAGGGTCTGTGACCTCACACAACCATGCATACTCCTACTCTCCGCACACCCAGCAAATGATACCCAATGTAAACTAAAAGGCATGTCTCCGTCTCCCTAATTAGCAGCTATGGTGGCTCTGAGCCGTATGTTCTCTTAATGAGCAGTTGGTGCTCATGTAGGAGTAGAGGGCTGTGGATAAGGTCTTTCACCAAACTTTATCAAGGGATAAAGCTTCTGTATGTGCACATCCTTGAAGTGGTTTTAAAGGGATCTAACCATGAATACATATGAATACACAGTAGTACAAGGTCATCGTAAAGCTTGTGTGCTTACCATAATGCATGTAACAGTTTCCTTTCGCAGGATCGAGCTGAATGGCCTTCAGGTAGAACCGCTCAGCTTCAGTCTTCTGCCCCTGAGAGTGAAAACAGGATTGAAGCGTTTAGTTACAAAAGTTACATATGTCTTAAGATATGTCATTAACTACAATATGCAGATTCTCTACATCTTGCAGTCATATCTCTGACACAGGATTTTGACCCAAACTACATTTAATGTATTCATAAATTTAAAGAAAAAACAAACAAACAGTTGCAATGCAGTATGGTAGAAACGTTTAATATGCAGGAAAACCACCCACTCTCCACTGTCTTTAGTGAAATTAACATTTCAAACATTTTGCGGAGAAACACAAACACCGGATCCCCAGTACTGTACATAGTTGAGCAACTTTACCCCTGATGTGCCAGGTTGTTTCACACAATCACTCTTTGCTAGGGCAATAACAATCTGTGAGTTTACCCTGCATCTGCTATGTATTATTTTAATACACTGTCATGGATGACTTGACACACGGAAGCAGGGCTCATATAAACCAGGAAAATGAACTCATAAAGAACACACACTCAGAACCTGTTTCACCTAGCTTTAGAACAAAAGCTCAGAAAGTGTGTGTGTGTGTGTGTGTGTGTATGTGTGTGTATGTGTGTGTGTGTGTATGTGTGTATGTGTGTATGTATGTGTGTGTGTGTGTGTGTGTGTGTGTGTGTGTATGGCAGCGTTATCCTCGCAACAAAACTGAAAGTGATACAGCCCCTATGTGCGTACAGTTCCCTTTACCCCAATTTTTACGCTTCAGCACTGATTGCTTCCATGTTGGCAGTGGATTTGCCATCCAACATGAAATAAGTGGAGCGGACATGTTATGTTTGGTTCATTAGCTATTTCTCATGCCCGCCTTTTGTTCTAAATGAGAGAAGGGGAAAAAATGTGCCGGATTACTTTATTTTAAATGTTCTTTTGGCTCCTTTTCTTCTAATTAAATCAAGCCCTTTTTTCCCAAGCCCCAGTATTTGAAGTCGGTTGGTTTCACAAACAAACGGTGGTCCTTGAATGACTCTGCAGTATTGCATTAGTAGAAAAGAGAGGGGCAAGGTTAAATACTGTAGAAGGTATTGCTTTTAAGTCCTGTGACTCTCTTATCTAGAATACTGAGCATGTCTGGGTCGTAAGTCTCGCCTCAGCAGGCGTAGCGGTTAGCATTAGCGTCAGTCTCCAAACAGCATACATACAGTATCCAGCAGCTGCACAGCTGGACCAGAGCTCGTAAATCACATCAGCGGCTGGGCTGGCTGGCCACAACTCCCCCATGCTGCACACTACTCATATTCAGACAAGAGGCTCTCCGACAGAGAGCACCCCTGTCTCTACCACTCTGCATAACACGGTAGCCCACTGCACTTACAGAGGTACGGTGACCGACTCTCTTTCAGCGATTGAATAGTGATGTCACACACAGTACACTTTGCGGTGAATAACATGCAACTTTAGTTTGACCCTTTTCCCAAGCCGTTCGATGGTTTCGGAGCCTGTATTATCGATACACGGCGAGACTGCGGAAGGATGGCCAAAATCTCCATGATTGAGTGATTCAATAAGGAAACAGGTAATTGCATTATAAGTCTGTCCGCCGGCCCATTGTCCCGAACCGCCCAATCTCCTGTTCCTAAGCCTGTTGTGGGGGCCACTTCATGGCTCAGGGCCCTGTTTCTAAGGCCTGGGGGGACCCAGCAGATGTCCAGCCGTGCTAGGTGACTCTGATCTGAACTCAGGGTGAAGGGATAGGGGAGGGGGCTGGCGCTCAAATCTGATTACGAGGGGGGAAATGACTGAGGCTTTGGAACGAGACCCCTCAGCCCAGACCGGACCCCTAGGGGTGCAGCTGCTGCAACAGCCCTCAGATGTGTGTGTGTGTGTGTGTGTGTGTGTGTGTGTGTGTGTGTGTGTGTGTGTGTGTGTGTGTGTGTGTGTGTGTGTGTGTGTGTGTGTGTGTGTGTGTGTGTGTGTGTGTGTGTGTCAGGGGGCCAGCAAGGATAGGAGATGGGACAGATGATGTTGGAGCGCTGTGATACAACCTGTTCTTGCCTCTGGACTGAGAACCTGAGGCTATGGAAGAGGAAGGGGTCACAGTCCTCACGTAGGTCGCAAGGTGTTCTGGGGGGGTTGATTTTCATAAAATCCTAACGCAAATCAGCTGTGAACACATCTGTTGTCACACAGTTGTTTTTCTCTCCAGAATAGCATTGGAGGGGATGAGAGAGGTGGATGGAGGGGATGGGGGCCAGAGTGCACCTTAGAACAAACACAGACTGTCGGGGAGATGTTTGGGAAGGAATGGCTGGATGTAACCACTGTATGTAACCACCCTGTCAAAACACCACACATACACAGGCCTACACAAAACCATGCACACACACTTGTGCATGCTCAGACAAACACAAGCATGCAAACACACTCACACATACACATGCACATACACACGCCTGCATGCACACGCGCGCGCATACACACACACACACACACACACACACTCAAACACTCACAACACAGTCCTCCCCGCCAGACAAAGCCCTCATATTTGTGACCTTCAACCATCCAGTGGAGATAGTTGGACAGTTCTGTTTTTTTTCCAATGCCTGTAGGCTACTTTATGGCAAGGCAATTATTCCTTAAACTTATGTGTCACCTAGGTTGCTCTATTGATCTTTTTTGTGGCATAAGCTTGCCTTGTTTTGTCAGCTCACTATTGTGCATGTCGTTGCCCATTTAGAGGTGCAATGAATCTAAGCGGCTTCCGATCAGGGACCACTGTCTATTTAACATGTGACATTATCCTTATTCTATCAACTCTGAGGCTCCCTACAATTATCACAACTCCTTGGGCTTAGACAGTAAAATCAATTAGATGAACTGGCTTGGCCAAACGCTTCTTTACAAAGTCACTCAATATTCATCAGCCCTCAGGCCCTGTCTAATTAAACTTAGCAAGGTAGCTAACCGCTGTGATTAACACTAAGTTAAAGCTTTGCTTTGCTCCATTGTGTTACCATTCTTCATTCCGTTCCATGTATTACAGTGAGCCCGTCTGCTGATTTCTAGTAGCTAGAAGGAAGCTAGGTCTTTGAGAGCCATGTCTGCTCTATTCATTACATTTCTACCTGCAACTGTTACCATCTTGCTAACTTGCAACACCTTTGCACCGACATCTAGTGAAATATGTGAAATATAGATTCAACTCTTTGAGCCTCACCCCTAATAATTGGGGTCAAATACATAGAGGTTAGTAGGGGAGGTACAGTACTTACAATGATGGACAGGAGTTTCCCGTAGGTCAGGTGGGCGGGGATGTGGTCCGGCTTGGCCCGGAGGGACTCTCTGTACCAGTGGCCCGCCTCCTCCAGCCTGTTAAGCCTCATATAGGCCTCTCCTACCAAAGGTCAAAGGTCATGGGGGTTAGGAGTTATCATAGCTAACCTGACAGCTAACCTTGGGGTGCTTCTCTGACGCATTGATAGAGACGCAGTGGTTGAAATGGGCTGGACCCACCACTTCTTATATCCTACTGCTTGAATAACGGCACCTTTATAGAGTACCAGCTCTAAAATACAAGCTCCACAGTATGGTGAAATAAAAAAAAAAAAGGATGTGGTGGCCTTTGTCATTTCTATCTTTTCAGAGTTATGATATGAATGATGAGGATTTTCCAGCGTCTCTGTGACTCTGATGAATAGATAAGACTGTTACTGTATATGACAAGGACTGAGATATTTTCCATTTCCGTCCTATTTTCCAACAGGTGCGGGGCCGATAACGCAGCTGGAAACCAAACTGATTCCCATGCCTTAGTGCCTAAAACCACACGTCATTCCGCTAAATGAAAAAAAAAAAAAATACGCCTGAACCCGGAGCGGTTGGAATGCAACAGCCTCTCTCTGAGAGAGAGAATGTCTGTGTTCTCAACGCCACGAGAACGCGCCTGACCTCAGAGCAGCAAGCGGCACCGCTCCCCAGGGCACTGATACGCAGGGTGATGACATCAGCTGTAACAAACTGTCCCCCAGACATCACATAGTGTAACCCCGAGGTCCCCTCCCCTCAACCCCCGTACACCTGAACAAACAGAAACGTGTTTCTCAGCCCTGCACGCGCCTTCGCAAGAATTTTGTCGACATAGCCCGGGAATCTCAAACATGCAATCAGGAAGGGCTTCTAATAATGTAATTAGTGCTAGAATAACAAAAAATGGACATGACTTATTACAGAGCTTAGATTTAATTCACTACAACCTGATATGCATCTACATTAAAATTGCTGCCATACCTAGGGGATGTGGTGTTACCATTAAACCGTTGTTATCTGCTCAAGCAGATCAAATAGTCTTTGTTTTATTGACATATCTTGAAATCTTTTTTTTCTTGTGTTCAAAACTGAAGACCTTCGGCAGGTGGCTTAACAACTGGTGAGGGCAGTAGAGGTAGGAATGCAAATCATATTTCGAAATGTTTACTCTGCAATTCACAGCTGACAAGAAATAGCGATGAACAAGGATCATTCGGCATTATGAAGGATACTTAGATGACTCAACGTGTGTCTCCCTGTGCCAAGTCGTACCCACCCAAGAGCAATGTTGTAGTCAGTGCCAGGTTTTTCATCTGAGGTAATTGGGTAAGTCAAAAGCCTGACTTCACTCTAGCTTTACTGTCAAACCAGATTAAGATCAATTGAGGAGTTAAGCGCTTCCCTCAAACAGATTACCATAATTGGTGGCAATAGCATTTGAATACCTTGCATTTAAACAGGACATGGGACATAGGAATGCAATTTGAACTCATCAATGAGAGATAGAGAGAGAGGGAGAATGAGAGAGAGAAATTGCAACAAAATATTGACTCATACTCACCCATCATGTTATAGAGACTCTGAGGTGCAAACTGCCTTGGCATTTTCTTCACGGCTTCTTTGTAGACAGACAAAGCTTCCTGTAGAAAAAAAAAAAATCAGTTCAGAGAAGTTGTCTGGCACAAGACAGAACTCACTGAGCTGAAGCCAGAAACTGACATGAGTCCTAGTCTCAGATGATGTAACTCATCATGCAAGGTTAGCTCCACAAACTACTTCCACCACAACTTAATTCTAGCCGTTCTATCTCTACGTCTTGGCCTCCATGGAACTGTTACTGTACCTCCTGCAGGCCCTGCTCGTGGAGCAGCTTGCCCAGGTTATATAGGCAGCTGGTGACGGAGCTCTTGTGGGCGTGAGGGTCCTTCAGGTTCTCGTCTGGGATCTCAGCACAGGTCAGGAAGGTCTTCTTGGCCTCGTCCAGACCACCCTGGTTCATCAAGATGATCCCTGTGTTCAAGTAGGCCGCTATGGGATAGAAAGTGGAGGATGAGAGGGGGCAGAGGAGGAGAAACAGGAGGGGAGGATGAAGAGAGACAAGGGGAAGGAGGGGCAGAGTAGGAGAGACAGAGGGGGGAGAGGAAGAGAACAGGAAGGGGAAGAGAAAAAGAGATGAAGAAAAACAAAGGGTCAGAGAGTTCAGACACATTCAGGAGTGAAGGTGTGGGATACAGAGTGGATAAAAACTGAAAGCCCAAGCTCTCACTGTCTGATGCTAACGCCTAATAAGAAAGACAGTGGAGCAGTCAAGAGTGAGATTGACTTCCATTCCGCTGCCCAGCTGAAGTGGCTAGATAGCGCTTTGCAATGGCCAGTCGGGCAGGGAAGACAAATTAACACTGAACTGCGATGAATACCTGAATACACATTAAATTAAATTAAACAAAGCCAGAACCAAACCATTAGTGATGTTGTGCATGAATTCTTCTTCTCATCGCCGATAGTCGGACCCGATCGCAATCACTGCTGCCTGCTATTCGTCAGTTAGAAAATGGGGCTGTTAGGTTTACTTACACGCTAGAGTTGGCCGGCTCCCAACGGCCAGCTTATAGTAATGCAGCGCCTCGGAGAATCGGTCATTCTCTTGTAGCAGCAAACCCCTGGAGGGAGGAGAGAGGAGATGAGGAAAAAGAGAGAGAAGAGGCCCAGAGGTTTAGACAAAGTGACAGAAAAAAAACACAGTGATCAGTGACACATAAAAGCTGTGTGACCTTTGACCTCTTTAGCCTTCATTTTATTTATCTGTCAACCGTCTGTCTTCTTGAAATGACACCCTTGCAAAAGTCAAAGTGTTGTGTAAACGCTTAAATGTGTTTTTCTTCCTCTTTTTTTTTTTTTTTCAAAGGTTAGTCTTCTAGTTTCTTGACATTTGCAATGTGAGGGGAGAATAATACTGTCAGTCTGTGAGAATGGAAGAAATTAGCCAGTTATGAGGCTTTGGCACCTTTGACATTCTGGGTTAATACGTGTATTAGAAGTGCCTGCACGTTCTCCATGAGGCCTGCAAATCATGATTAATGAAATCACTGTCAGGAGGAACAGGAGCCTGCGGGGAATACACCAACCCATTTCCTCTCACTCTGTCAGTCTTCCCCCCCCTCTCTCTCGCTATCTCTCTCTCTCTCTCTCTTAACTGCTCTTTCTCTCCCTTATCATCCGTATTCCTATTTCTCTCTCCTCACCACCCGTTCCTCTCATTCCACCTTCTAGCCTTTTGTTTGTCTCTTCCCTGATTTACCTGTGATCTCTCTCTCTCTCTCTCTCTCTCTCTCTCTCTTTATTTCTGTCTAAGCACTATTGATGGATGGTAGCTTTCAGTCCTCGTCCCTGTTGAGTTAGGAGATGAGGAGGGAAGTAGAGGTGACACGTGACATCTTCAGACTCACAGGTTATACAGCATGTCAGCCATGTTCCCCCGGTAGTACAGAGCGTTTCTGTATGCCCGCTCCGCCTCCGCCATCTTGCCCTGGTTCTTCAGGACATTGCCCAGGTTACCCCATGCTAACGAGAGAAAGGTGTCAGTCAAGGGCAGGGTTTTCTATAAATTCTCTCAAATATGAAAATATATAAAACTAAATTATGACTACAGGAAAGAACATACATATTAATAAATTACTTTAAAGTTATTGAATGGATGTGGATTTATAAATTTGGGCCCCACTTTATCAATAGGCCAGAGGAGAAAAACAATGCTCCGTACTCCACACCGTTACCTTTAGCAGGGTTAACACGGATCCCTGACTTGTAGAGCATCTCCTCGTTCCGCCAGTCCCTGTTCCTTAGTACGGTTTTAACCCCATACAGCAGGACCAGGCCTGCACAGAGTCCTAGCAGCAGAGTCCTGAAGCCCCTGGTCCTCAGTCTGACGTACAGGGCCCTGGCCCCCACCGCCACCAGCAGGCAGAAGCCCATACTGGGGACATACAGCACCCTCTCCGCCACCACGAAGCCCACGTAGAAGAACAGGTTGGTGGCCGGGAGGAAGGGCAGGGAGAGCAAGCCCAGGGAAAAGACCACCATGTTCTCCGTAGAGGGGAGGGTGGTCCGAGGGCTCCAGTGATGAGGTTTAGCTGACAACCCGTTCCCATTGAGGTTGGTCTTTGGAGAACCCTGCTCAGAGTTTGTGTTGTGGTTCGCGTCCGGTGGGTGGTAGCCGTTCCCGTTTGTAAGTGGCTTCCCGTTGGTGACGTGGGCTTTCCCATTGGTCTCCTTGACCTTGGAGGTGGGGCTACTACGAAGGCCAAACCACGCCAAGAGGGAAAATCCAACATAGAAGGCCATGGTGTGAAGGTTCCTCCAATCAGCGAAGCTCCTCACCAGGGGAAGGGCATCCATGGACCAATCGAAGCTGAGTTTGTTGGGGCAGAGGAGGAGCCAGGCATTGGCTGTGGGAAGGTAGAGGAAGGTCAGGGTTCTGGTGAAGAAGTGCGGCGAGTCTGCCGCGGGGTTGTCGGAGTTGGAGAAGTTGGGGGGCTTATTGCCCATCCAGTAGAGACGAGCCCCCAGGAGAATCACCCCCCAGGAGGCCAGCAAACTCAGACTCAACAGCATGCTCATGTTCTTCCTCTGTGAGAGAGAGAGAGAGAGAGAGAGAGAGAGAGAACAGAAATATGACATCTAGAACTTGCTATTTATCCTTATACATTAGTGCAAAACTGGGATTTGATACAGTATAAAGCTCCACTAAGTTAGAGGTTAAACAGCTGGTTGATTTAGCATTGCAAAGCATTTCAAAAATAGATCTGTTCATAAAATTCACAAGAATGTTTTTCAAAGCTACCTTGGGCACAAGCCGTGTTCATGCACAATTGCTATAGCCAAGTGCTCTGTGCAATACTGGCAAGGTTTCTTTAAAAAAGTATCCACAATGGCCAGAAATAATATGACCCTGTTGCTATGCAAACACAGAAAGCATTTTTAGAAAAATATGACGCATTCAAACTAGTGTGGGACTAAATGGGAGTTGGAGAGCACTTGGTTGGTTATACAGTAAACATAATTATTTCAAGTGTTTTCTAATTAGCCTAAACAATGGTGTCACCCCTCCTCTTGCGTTTATTTATCTTTGATTAATTGGAATTATTCCCTGAAGGACAAGCATTTTTCGCATTTTTGACATTACTATCCCAGGTCACAATTTGCACAATGTGCACAATTTGCTATCATTGCCCAATCAATTAATTAGATACCCATCTCAATATGATGCATGCAATGTTAAGCTCAATGTTAGCTCTCTAAACAGTATTGAAATTAAATATTCAGTTGTCGGTGAACATTCTTTCAATTGTGGGTTAACAAGCTAAGAAAACCTCACTGTTCCGCCTGCTATCCTTCAGATCAATTGACCTCTTAAATGTTTATTTTGGAGAGCTGGTGCCAATAAAGTTTTTAACCGTTTCCTTTCCCCCAATAAAGACACATCAAATAAACAGAGCACAATGTCCACCTCTATTCAGGAGCATTAGACCATGATATTGTGGTGCACACTGACTGCATACGATGACATCATTGCTGTTAAGCAAAGCACTGCACTGTGCTGCCCTCATTCAGTTTATTGTATTTATCTTTTTTGCTTTAATAGTCTATTTCACATATCTTCTTGTAATGTCCTTATCCGAAAATATGTGTCAAGAGTAGACCAACAATTACTTCAGTCCATTTTGACCTTGTGTGGTATTTGCAGGAGGTGGTGGTTCTGACAGCTTGCCCATTGCCTAACAGAGTTGAAGGGAGTCTGACTCGTAATCGGCTTCGGCTCACCGTGTTGGTATGTAGATGCTATTTACCCCCTATGAGCATTAATACTGAAGCACGATCAGCATTAGGTCTCCTACTCAGCAGCGGTTTGTCACGCAACACCTTTCACTGGCCTGTTACTGAGGCTCATAGGGACAGTTACTCAGAAACGCCATTTTACTTCACAGTTGCCAGGACGATCCCCTTTATGAACTTCTGAGAGCAGAATGGACCTTATGAAAAAAAACGCTATTATTAGTATTACTATTATTTGGCATGAGAAATAAGAACCTTTTGGCGTTTTAGGCTCATAAAATCAGAGAACAATGTTTCTTTGATGTATAGATTAGAACACAGCTCAACCGCAGTGGCAATAGCTGCCAGGGGACCACTGTGTAAAAATGAATGGAGAGCCAAAATATGAATTCATTTTACTCTTGGACTGGTCATAGGACCCCCGTTCACAGTTACGGTTGCTAAGATAATACAATGTTGTCTGATCACGTCCTTGACCCTTGCCTGGCTAATTAAATCACATCTGTCTAAACGCAGGGTCACGACCCACTGGAGCCGTGAAGGAGGAGAGGGAGGGGGCAGCTGTGAAAGCAATGTATTGACACAGATACCAGTGATTGACTATAAGATGGAACATGGTCCTCTCTGGAGAATGGGCCTTTCCGTTGGTCTTATGGTCTGAAAAAGCTTGATTCATTTAGAGGTATCTGTGATGTTGCTTTTTTGAAGATTAATTGGGTGACTAAAAGACCTGCTAGATATCTGGCACTGTAGCTATGCTAACTCCCTCTCCATGTGTTGAAATAGACTATTTATTAAATAAGATGAAAAGGATTATACATTAAAGCTTTTCAACAGATATTATTAATCAGAGAGTGAGTGGCCAGGGAGTTGTCTGTTCTTCCTACAGACAGAGCCAATGTCTTCCCCGCACCAGCGTTCAGTGAACTCTGTCTGAACCCGTGGGGGTGACATGAGAGCTGTGTGTGTGTGTGTGTGTGTGTATGTGTGTGAGAGATAGAGAGGGAGGGAGGAGGGAGACAGATAATGTGTGTGTGTGTGTGTGTGTGTGTGTGTGTGTGTGTGTGTGTATGTAATATAATATAATATAATATATGCCATTTAGCTGATGCTTTTATCCAAAGCGACTTACATTGAAGTGAGTGCATACATTTCAGTATATATGGTCCCAAACCCACAACCTAAGCGTTGTTAGCGCCATGCTCTACCAACTGTGCACGCGTGTGTGTGCGTGCGTGTGTATGTGTGTGCGCGTGTGTATGTGTGTGTGTATGTGCGCATGTGTGTGTGCATGTTTGAGTAAGGGGTGTTTAAAAAGTCCCTCAAAATCACATTTAGCCTATTTCTCACTTCATTAGAGATACTAAAATGTAAGAAATGAACTCCTTTGTAGATCTGAAAGAGCTTCAGGTGTACAAGCAGGGTCAGGGTTGTTAACTGCAGCACAGCACAGGCAACCAGGGTCAAACGCAGCATAGCCTGAGCTTCCAATCGCAGAGAGGGCTGATACTGTACAGTTTCCCAATGGATTATTCCTCCGCCAGTGTTATTGTGCACAGAAGTGTAAACAGAGAAAATCCTCTTTAAAAGCGGCACAGTGCAGACAGAACTAACTTCCACTTGGTGCTCTCATTAGTACGTAAACATGGCTCCAGTCCACTCCCCCAAACATAGAGCTTAGAAAACAACGGCTCTGCTGAGGATCAGACTCACTAATCAGTGCACTCTTTGAGAGGGAAAAATGAATGAGACCTGCATCAACGATCCCCCTGAGTTTTAAATAAGAGGTTTAAGCTTGACTCGTCTAACCCTTTCACCGCAGTTCATTTGCTGATTCTGCTAGATGAGCTCGGAACTGAGACGACCCAAGTCTCACCGACGTAAAGAGGGAAATTTCCTCTGAGACGAACTGTGAGATAAGCAAATTACAGAAAGTCTTTTGTGGAAAGCTCTCCACAGGGGGAAGGTCAGACGGGGCAAAGTTTGGAGCTTTGCTAAGTGAAAAATGAGATATTGATTTCTGGACTACAGAGCAGCTACACAATGGACAAGACAATGTATTTTAAAGAGAGGGAAATGTGCTTATTGACAGATAATCTGTTTGTCTGAGAAATGTAATGTTGCCCTATATCAAGAAAGAAACAGTTCTAACTGGGGAGTACATCAGCTTCATTACACCCCTCAGTACCTCCTTCAAACCCCCAATCATTCCTTAATTGACTTCAAGATCAATCTCAGACTCAAAAGACCAAACCTGCCACTTATAACATGGTGGGAAATTCATCAATCAGGTTTATTTGAGTCAAATTGGCTTAAATGGCCTTTAAATTATATACTGCACTGTACGCTTAGAGAGTCTCAAAGTCAATGTCTGCTTACTTACCATAAAACTTATTTTAGTAGCCCGGGCGTTTATTTGCTTTAACCACGGAGCACTCCCAGCACGTATTAGAGACCGGCGGTTATTCTGTTGCCCCACCGCTGTTGCCAAACTGCTGTTGCCAAACTGCCGCTCAAACCCGCAATATGACAGATCTGAAGGCTGTATATCGACTGAGAACAAATATCCACCAACATTATTAGCCGACAATAAGTCAGTCAAACCCAGATTCATCTTTGATAGACGATAATTTATTATTGTTTCTATGCAAGACTGCCACAAATCTGTCAAGACTGTTGAAAATACTGGCAATCAAATGCGTTGCTTTAATCATCTGCTTATATCAACAGAGAATACATCCATACATCCATACATACGTCCATCGTTTATTAGAGATTGCTTCAATGTCATTATTGGCCCGGCTATTATTTGAGACAGGTGTTCATTGGATGTTTTACTGTACTATTGTGCTTCTCATTCTATTCTTCCCTTCACTAAATTCTGCTTCTCATTCTGTTCCGCTCTCTCCTATTTCAGTCTGAGCAATTTGTGAGAAATGACTATGTAAAAATCACCTCACAAAGCTCACTGGGGCTTGATTTGATTACAAACATATGTCATCGAAGGAAATGGAGGATCATAGTTGTTGCTCTTCCGGTCGAGTTGGCTCATTTACAACAGAGTTGCTGTCTGATTGGAGTTTAGAAGATCCGTGGCTGTGCTGGTAAAAGGCTGGAATAATCCTCGGCAGCATGTCAAAGCTCTGACGTCCCACTCGCGCCAAGGCTTTGAATCTAAAACCCCTTAATTCTCCACAGATCTCACAGGCTGAGGATTATTGCTGTTCCCTTAATAAGCCCACTCTGCTTGATATCCACATGGAGACCTACTCTCTCTCACTCTCTCCCTGGTTCTCTTTCCCCTTACTTTTCTCTCTCTTTCTCTGTTTCTCTGGTTCTTTTTCCCCTTCCATGCTCCCTCTCTCTTTCTAAACGTTCACGCAGACTGTAGACAAGCCCAGCCAATCTCTTGATGCTGCTTCTCATTGGTGATTAGTGTTAATGTTAAAACACTGTTGCCTTCTGCGTGTGGTCTTCTAATACAAACCGTGGGCCTAGAAGTATCTGTTTGATGTGTTTATAACATGTTTGAAGACGCAGCAGGATTAGGTTGTCGTTAGACACTTAAAGCTGCTGCCAACTGAATGAAAACAGTTTGATCCTACAGACTTCCCCTAGTAAAGTCACAAGGCGTTTACGCTTCTCATAAATCATCCTGGTATATTCGGTTGATCATGGCTGGGCCTTTTTGGACCATAATCCTGAAGTTCTGAACCAGAGTTATGTGCATACGGTCCACTTGCCGTGCTTTTGATGGTCTGCTGTGTTGTAATAAAAGCATCTTTTATCTTGTATATGATAAATTAAATTCTCGTGCTCTGCATTTCTACTGACTCTGCACATTTCCCATCTTTCTGAGACAGAACTAGGCCTAGCACTGAGAGACTGACTTTGATAAGGTGACCTCATTACCCGACACGGTACTCGCTCTAGGAGCCGAGGTGGTGCTAGCACAAGGAGCCCTCGAAAGAGGTCATAGGTTATAGGGGGACAACTGCAAATTTGGGGAATGTGTCTGTGTGCCTTAACCTCTCTGACTCGAAAACAAGAGCAATGTCACATGGTTACAGCCCCCCTCTCTCACTGCAGTGCTAGACACAACTTTGTAGAATCCAGCAAATCTTCTAAAAAAAAATAACAAATAATAAAAAAATAACTTTCTCTCACAGTGAACAGACTTTGTTTTCCAAGAACCTCAACTGATTCTGAGATATGGAATAATATTGGGTAGCAGGTTCACAATTGTACCTTTTCTGAGCTCCGGCACGGATGCACAAAGAAGCATAAACACTGCAAACATAGTCAAACTAGAGAGTGAGAGGGGGAATTACAATCGTGGGCATCATTTCACAGCTGAACGCCCCTGTGCAGGATAATTGGCACAGCATTCATCAAGCCGTCAGCTACCACCGGCCGTGCTAATCTGCGAGCCCCCGGTCCTCATTGAGACAAACGAGAGAGAATACTGTTTCTGTCACGCTTTAATCACACGCAGCGAAGGCGCTATCGAATCCCGCCCTTTGTGCCTGTCTTCAGGACCCGAGCGTGAGATGCCCACTCCGAAGCTTATTAGGGGGCGGAGACTGTCATTTGAGCATCGACTGTGCATTTCGTACTGTCGCCACGGGGAACATAGAAGTTATGGTTTACACCTTTAAATACCGGCCTGAGGCTTTGATAGGGGATGGAGAAAACATTTTGAGGGACGTCGACGCCGTGCATGATGAAAAGGTGCATCTGATGTAAAGGTTTTTATTTCCGTCCCTGAGTCATCCATCATTCTCTGCTGTTTGTTTGTTTTTGCCTCTGACAGGCTGGGCGTGATCATACGAAATAAAGAGATTTCGGGCTTATGATAGTGATATACATGACTTATCTTATGAGTTATTCCGTTGTGGCTGCTATGCTAATACCCTGGTAGCATTAGAAGGGTGCAGTACTCTTTCCTTCTCCTCTCCCCAAGGTTCCTCAGGCCTTTCGTCTCATTTCAGTCTCACTAGAGAGATAATGGGATGAGAACTGGACTGCGAGCCAAACCGTATGCCTCTCCGTTCCCACAGAGGCGCTGATTTGCATTTTCTTATTGGTTTGGGTGATGGCAAGCTGGCGTTCAGGTAATGTGATAAGTGTGTTCTCCCTTAACCCCAGCCGCCCCCCGCCCCCACCACAGAGTCAATTAAAAAACCTTTTATTTTTTTCTATTATCTGAAATAGCAATACCTGCGGCATATAATTGCCCCAATATGTTAGCACCAACAGCATCTTAGCCTCAGTCGCCTACGTGATGCAAGTGCAGTGAAGCTGTGCCCGACTAGGTAGGGTCCGACAGGGGCAGAGGGGTGCTTTTCTGGTCGCAGCGGGTGAGAAAGAGTGAAGAGAAGAACGGCAGATAAAGAGAGGAAGTGAGAGCATAGTTTCCCTCAATCTCTCTCCTCTTTCTTTCCCTCTGCCTCTCTCTTTGTGTTCCCATGCGTTGAGACTGTCTGGGTTGTAATCGGGGAGGCGATAGCCCCGGCCGTCCGTCCCGGCATACGGAGAGCCACTGGGAGATTATGGCTGAGTGGCGTGTGAGACGAGGGCATCGCCACGGTGATAAATGAGCCAGATGTCCCGGCAGTGACAGGGGTTGCGGGGTTGGCACCCGGGTCTGTCAGCTGGCACCGGGAGATTGCCCAGGTCTATTGTGTCAGAGTAAAGAGTGGAGGGTTCTGTTGAAATACCTGCTCTCTAGTGGAGAGATAAGCATAATGGGGAATGGGATTTGAGGATGGTTGAAGGGCAGGGGAATTTGATTTAATGATGCAATCGCACTCACTTTATTGTAATGCCACGAAAACCGTTGAAGGGTTGAACAGGTTATACAGAGAACATTGAAAACTGTATTTTTTCATATCGCTCAATATGTGTGAGTGTGCATGCGTGTGTGCGTGTGTGTGCTTATATACTATACAAATAGCGGACGACGTGTATAAATGTCACTCAACCATAAATGGTTTGAAGTAATTTAGCATTATGCATTCCATCATGTCACCAAAAATACGTGCTTCCTGATAACATGTGATAAGTGTTGTCATTTTTCTAACAAGATTTATCAATAATGCACCACCAAGTTTTCACTTTGGTAGGTGTGTAGAAATGATGGTCGTGTCTGATGGCGTCTAAATGACGCCAAACTGTAGGGCCTGTAAGTGCAAGCCATTTACGCACGTTCGCTATTAAATGCACCTTTCTCCAACACACTGCATTATGGCTTAAGGCTGTAAATAGATAGCCAGGGTGTCACTGCTAATTGAAAGACAGATGCTTTAGTACATCAGCTAGGGTCCACACAGCTCATTCCTGCTGTGCAGAGACAGTTAAAGTGTCCCAGCCTCTCTCTGAAATCCCCTAATAACAGCTTTGGGGTATCAAACTGCCAAAGAGTACTACAGCAAAGCTGCATCAGCGCATAGTAAACCCCACAAATAAGAAGACACACACACACACACACACACATACACATACAGACACACGCGCACGCACACACACACACAGTTACTTAAGCACGCACACACAGTAACTTAAGCATGCACACACACATAAACCGTGTGTCCTTGCTCAGTAAAATCTCAAGGGGAATCTTTATCCTCCTGTCTTTATGTCTTTTACAAGGGCTGCCATTATTGGCTGGGGAACACTAAGTGACCGTATGAGATAATTGTGTCCTTCATGTATCCTGTCCAACGCCCCTCTCATCCAAAAATTGCCAGGTCTAATGGACCCTGTGTACACAGTTGACATGGAGGCCCTGCATACTGACTAGGCAGATTATGTAACACAGAAGGAAGTGTGTCATTGTCTGTGCAGTGAGAACGTCACCTCAAAATAACCTGCCTCACTCCCAGAAATAGCTTCCCTATCCCCCTCTCTCTCACACACACACACACACACACGTCATTGGGTACAGATTATAACCTAGATAAGCATTTGTGTGTCTGTTTACGGCAATGAGTCAAAGTGAGTGGAAACTGGAGAAACAATTCGATTATTGTTCCGTCAATTACTCCTTTGTATATAATTTCTTAGAAGGAGGATGAAAAATGTCCTACTCTCCTACTTTGCATTCCCCAGCTGTGCATACCGTGCATACTGTGCATACCGTGCATGCGAAACCGTTTCCAAATTATACCCTTAATGAAAAGCAAACAATGGGCACACACAACTTCCACATAAACAAAACACGCACGCACACGCACACGCACACACACGCACACACACGCACACACACACACACACACACACACTTCCACACACACACTTCCACATAAACAAACCCATATATATATACACACAGGACCCATTTGTGGTCGGCTGAGGTTTCCCTCAGCGAGAGGAAGAGGAAATTGGATACAAGCAGAGAGACAAAGGAAATCGCCACTTTGTGCGTCCCGGGGACGCCGGATACGGCAGCGCGAGCTCATTTACCTTCCCCAGGAGGACGAGGACCGTCTGGCGAAACCGGAGCCGCTGGAAGATGAAGAGGTCATACGTCGCCGACACGGCCAGCACTGTCACCCCCTGCTCCTTCCACAGCATGGAGGCCGCCGCGCACCCCAGGCTCCCCGCCAACCAGAGCCACGGCCGGGCACAGAAACTACCACAGCCCCCGGTCTGGTAGGCCGCACGGACCTCGCAGGAGTCCGCCCTTAGTCTACAGTGACGCGCGTAACAGTGCAGGGACAGTAAAAAGAACAACCCGGCTCCGATGTCGGCCCTGCCCACCACCCCCGCCACCGCCTCCGTGTGAACCGGGTGCGAGGCAAAGAGGAGGCCTGCCAGCATGCTCCATGGACCTCCGCCCAGCAGGGGGCGACAGAGGGCGGTGAAGAGGGCGGTGACGGCGCCGTGGAGGCCCACGTTGACCAGGTGGTAGCCCCAGGGGCGCAGGCCGCCCAGGGCGTGGTTGAGGCGGAAAGAGAGGGTGCAGAGGGGTCGGAAGGACTTGTGGCTGCCGCTGTGGGTGAGCAGGGTGCCCCAGAAGTCGTCGTAAAGGATGTTGGTCCAGGGGGTCTCGGGGAGAAGGTCCTGGTTGGTTTTGATAGCACGGCTGTTGGAGAGGAGAGAGAAAAGACAGGGTTTGGGTCAGTTTAGGATATAAACAAAGAGGACCACAGACACACACACACACACACACACACACACTCACACACACACACACACACTGATAAATACAGTGGCAGGTGGTTATCAGCCCCTGAGACCACTGCAGTATCTTTCAATTAACACATCATTAAGGGAAACACGGGTGCTCTTGTGTAAACTAACAGACTGTGACAAACGAGATTCACCACAGAGATGTTCCACATAATGGATGACCGCTGAACACACCACACTCACAAACCAGCTGACTGTGCTTGGCAGCCGCAATAGCAAAACATATCATTGTTGCACCACCTCGTCTGTCACCTTGTATGCACTCATTTGCTCTGAAAGTCTCATAAGCCCTGAGTTTGTTTCACATCTGATAAAGATGGAAAATGCAAGCTACTGTACAGCTGGTGTGTGGTCTTATACACCAGACCGAGACAGGTGAGCTTGGTCCCACAACAGTAAACCCAACCCCAGGCAGTGTGGTACTACAGTATGTCAGTGCACTGGCCCTGCTGTCAGACAGTATTACCACGTTAGCAATGTCTAATGACCAGAGGGCTCTCTATTCCCTATGCAATAACTTCACAAGTCCCCCACTGCTTCTTTAATCTGCTTCCCCGGGCACACATTGACACACACGCACACACACACACACACACACACACACACACACACACACACACACACACACACACACACAGAAACCTCTGAGAGGGAGAGAGAGCATGGAAGGGGAAAGAAAATCAGAGAGAGGGAGAGGTAGAAGGTGGGTGGCCAGAGGAGTCACAGTCAGTCTAGGTAAATCTTTATATTATCAGCATTAAAGGATGAGAATGTTGAATAAAACAACCTGTTTTGGATACTGTACACTTTAGAGAAAGTGGCATATGTATATACACAAACTAACTGTCTGTGGAGATAAGCCTAGATAAGACCATTGTTTTGAATGGGAAGATAAACAGAAGAAGACACAGATCTTCTCTGCAGTAGCAATGAGTACTACGGTACATGCAATGTTCTGTATTGACAAGGCAATTAGGGGGAGGGAGGTGACACCAACTGCTAGACAGACATGGCAAATTAGTTCCCTATCACACAGGAGACACAGGAGAACGACATGAAGGAGTCTGTGCGTGTGCGTGTGCGTGTGCGTGTGAGTGTGTGCACTCCTCACATTCAGGTCACTTTGATCCAGTGGCAACCCTCTTGTCTCAGGGTTTGTTTGATTTTAGAGGCTCCATGCATGTTTCTCAAGCGCCAGTCAAACATTGTGTTTGAGAAAGGAGGAGTTGGATGAGGGCCAGTTTAGGACTTCCTTTGTGAAAAGATTAGAACTCAGCGCCAACGCAAGGAGTAGATGAATTACAATGTGAGAGACGGAGAGTGAAATGGAGAAAGAGAGAGAGAGAGAGAAAGAGAAAAACCAAAACAGGGAAAGAAAGAAAGAGCCCTGATGTTTGTCTCCATGGTACTTGGCTAGCTCCAGTCTTCTCTCTCTCACCCTCTCCCTCCCTCTGTCTGTCTGCCCCTCTCTCTCTCCCTCCCTCTCTCTCTCTCTCAGAACCAAATAGTATACCTCATACTATTTGAAGACCGTGTACCTTTTATAATTACCCACAATCATCATCTCACCCGTTTCTTTGTCCTCACCCCCCCACCCCCCCTACCCCCATCCCCCCCATGTACCCTTATGACCGTTAAAAGAAATTCCCAGAAAGGGAAAATTCTAAAGAATACCCCTCCTGTGCTGAGATTCTAAATGTAATGCCTGCCTGTCTGCCTGCCTGTCTGCCTGCCTGCCTGCCTGTCTGCCCGGCCCACATACGATAGTCGCATACAAAAGACTCCCTCTCCAAGAGAAATCACTACAGGAGACCACTCTATCCCCACTCCAGAGACAAGCCCAATGAAGCCATCAGCACAGTGCTGCCACTCTCTCTCTCTCCCTCTCACACGCACACACACACACACACACACACACACACACACACTCAATACCTACAGCTCCATCCAGACCCTGATGGCTACTGCATTCTTTTCTTTTCCCGGCTGCAGCAACGGGCAAGAGGGGGATGGCGGGGTGTGTGGTGGAGGGGGAGGAGGAGGGGGAGGGGGGGGGGGATACCTGATTTGAATATTTAAATTATTTATCACCGGAGAGGATTGAGATGAGACGTGCCAAGTCACAAGGGAACGAGCTGGGGGTTGTGGGGGGGGGCTACATTGGGGGTTGTTAGTTTACGACTTAATGCAGTAAAACACACGAAGTGATAGCCTAAGCACAAAGTAGACTGTCTAGCCTAATGAATACAGCATTAATAACCTCTGGAGAGGTAGAGAATCAGGGCCAGCAGGATGAGGCATTTGTAAACTGAATGATGCAATGCAGAGCGAGGCGGAGGCGTTAGAAGCAAGGGAATAGGGAGGATTCCGGCTTCCTCCAACCCTCCCCTCCCCTCCCCTCCCCTCCCCTCCGTCCCGTCTCTCTGCAGCCCAGCCGAGCCCAGCCTGAGAAACGGCCCTTGTTTTTCCCATTCAGGGAAACAATCCTGGGAAACAGAGGTTATTCTCCCGCTGCCTCACGCGACGGGGCTCTGGCTGGGCGCTGAGGTCATCGGGGTACGGTTGTGTGGTGAGACGGGACCGTTGGACCAACTGTACTCCACTTGACCTGTTGGCAGGCAGCCTCCCCAATGAGAAACACTGTCCACATGTTGAATTGAAACATTGTCCATATGTGCGTCTGTGACAAATACATCGCCAGGAACGTCATCATAATGGACAGCATTGTTATTATTATAATTGTTGTATAATACTCGAGAGCATTCTAGCCAATGTCATTCACATACTGAAGGCTGTCTGATTATTTCAAGGTTAGACCTGTGATGACAGAATACCTGAATGTAGTTCAGGGTTTAATGCTGAGATGTGGACTGAGCCAGCTGTGGGTGTAAGACCAGTACACTAAGGGCTCAGTCAGGCCAGACCTCTGTAGCCCCAGCATTGTAGAGGCTGATTAATGTTGTAATCACTAAGGGTAGGAGTGATTAAGTTAAGAGTCTTGGGTAAACAAGCACATGCAGTTAACTGGAGACCGGAGAGACTTAATATTGAGAGAGGTCAGAGACTGAACTATATAAGCAAGCAAACACACACCCACACACATGTACACATATACACACACACACCACAAATATGCACCACACACACACTGTACATGGAACACATGCAAACACTGTACATGCACTCACATTCATATAAACACACACACACACATTCTCTGTGGTCGGATCTCTGGGATATGTCTTTGGTTTATGCGTTCCTTTTTATGCTCCTCATAAAACAAACACGAGGGCATTAATCAATATCTTGTTGCAAAACATAGCACTCTGCTCTTCTCTAAATATTTGGGACTCCAGCCAGCCCGGACGTCTACCGCGTGTGTTTCAGCCTGCACTCACAACACTGATAAACGTCCTCAGTGTAAACCGCTGTCACTTCATGTAATCAGCGCTGGTTGAATTATGCCCGCTCATTGAGATGCCGCCACAAAGCATCTCTCCCCCTGAAAGCAATGATGGGAAAGGATTAACCAGATCATCAGGCCAACACAACTAACATGGATTTGATGGCGGCAGCCTTGGATTTGAACCTTCCCTTCTTCTTTATCCCTGTCTTTGTCTCTTTCTTGTGTCTGTCTGTCTCTTCGCTTTCTTTCTTTCTTTCTTTCATCTATTATTTTTTTTTTGTTCTCTATATTGACTCATGTCTGCCCACAAAGCGCTAAGATCGATCTATCTTTTAATACCGTTGTCCGGGAAAAATCTATTAGATTTCCATCCCCTTATCGAGAACAGGGAGAGCTAATTAAGCTTACTGATGGAACCGCGGTAGACAAGCCCATTCACACAATGCTAATCTCACTTTACACGCAGGAAAGGGAAACAACGAAGCAGGACAGGATAATGTGCTCATCGGGCTTTGTGCTGGAGAGAGGAACAGAGATAATGATGAGCTTTACACACTACTGTCTGAAGCCCTCCATATCGAACCCATGATAAAGATCTACCTCCATGTCCTTTCCATTAACACTACCATTTGTTCCCGAGGCTCTGTGTTTCACTGGGGAGTATAGGCAATAAACAGGTATGGCTAAGCACAATAAATGTTGCCACTCTCCTCTTGAATTGACCATAAAAAAATCTATCTGCACCCCCACAGTATGGCTCCAGCCTCTCTTAAAACAGATAGCAGGTGTTTTATACACAGCCCAACCTCAATGACATTCTCTACTCATCCACTATAGTTGTTGATGATGTAGAATTCACTTCTACGGGGCGAGACCGGAATGGGAAAAGGAATTCTAATTGATAGATGCATGAAGACAACTCATTTATGAGTGTAAACTCAAGCTAATGTATCGATCGCGTCTCCGTCTCTCAATCTCAAGTGCCGGGGCCGTTTATTGTTGTCTCTCCTAGCAGGGCCCGGATCACCTCTGAGCTAATCCAATCCTAACAGGATTAGAAAGTGATCATAGACCTCCAGTGTTTCAGGGACCTTACAAGAGGGCAGGGGTCAAGGTATAATCTGATTAAAGCTCTCTTCTGGACTGTGTGTGTGTGTGTGTGTGTGTGTGTGTGTGTGTGTGTGTGTGCGTGCGTGCGTGCGTGCGTGTATAAGTGCACTAAGCAGAGAGGGGGGTGTCACTTTCCTTATGAGTCGTGCATAGGAACACACTCACTCTCTATAGATTTAAACATACGCTGTGTGCATTCAAAATGAGGCACTACTTATTCTAAACACGTCCACGTAGTTTCGTACCGTGGTGCGGTTGGCAAGCGGGTGGACGTGGGCTTAGGCTACAGCCCAGTGAATGACACAGCTTGCTAAAGCAAAACCCTGTCTCGTCACCCTGGTAGACAGACTAGAGCTGGGCCTGTAGGGATTGTATTGTCTCACTGCCAGCCCCGCATGCAGCAGCTAAACCTGTGGAGAGACTCATCTGGCAAAGCCCTGTTTCAGTGTTCCTATGTTTCTGTATTTATCAGACACACACAGACACACACACATACACGCACACACACAGGCACCCAGATTGCCCTGCAGAGCTCAGCATAGAGAGGGAGGCCTTTGATTGATGGGGCTGCCACAGGGTCCCACCCCTTTTTTAGGGGTCTCTTTTGGCTGATCACTCAGTAGAATACTGAGAACCCCTCAACAATGGCCAGAGAGAGGAAGTCTCAGAGTGAACACACATACACAGTCTGTGATCCATATCTTAGAGTTGCAGAGTTACTTTCTTTAACATTCAGTCTCCAATATTCTGTCTCTGTAATATTTAGCTGTCTCTGAATATGTCATAGTCAACATAAGGTTCATGCTGTGTGTGATACACACCAACACTCTTGTGATTTTAAAATAGCACCTTTAAAACGGGAACCAAGGTTACAGACTTTTTCATATATTGCTAGTTATTATTCCTGATAACTTTGGCCCTTTCAACTGAGCAGCATGTATTTCCTTTGCCAGCCAGGTGTGAAAAAGCCATTAGGTGAGCTCGACTGTGGTGCCCAAACAGGGTGATTCATACACTGGCAGATTATTACCTCCTATAATCCTGACAGCGGGTGCCCAGCCCACAGAGAGAGAGAGAGAGGGGGGTTGAGAGAGAGAGAGAGGGGGGGGGGGGTAGAGAGAGAGAGAGAGGGGGGGGGTAGAGAGAGAGAGATAGAGAGGGGGGGTAGATAGAGAGAGATAGAGAGGGGGGGTAGATAGAGAGAGATAGAGAGAGGGGGGGGAGATAGAGAGGGGGGGTAGAGAGAGAGATAGAGAGATAGAGAGGGAGAGATAGAGAGGGGGGGTAGATAGAGAGAGGGTGAGGCCTTCCGCTTCCAGCTCTCTTGCTCCTCTCTGCCTTTTATTGTCCCCCTCTGTGCTGCGTCTCCCTCTCTTGTGTAAAACGCTCCAGTATCCCTCCATCACCTTTGGGGATATATCGTCATAGTTCGTATGATTGCTTTTCAACCGTCACCATCATTTGAGCGACACCGGATTGATTTGATGTTATTATTAGCTTTCACATCCTACTGTGACTATCTGCTGTGTTGTGTTTGTATATTTAATAAGCTGCCAAGTCAGGAACTCGCCAGGGTGGGTGTGTCTAAACATCACACATCAACAAGAATGCAGGCAGAACAATGCCTCACCAGAAGTGGCAGAAACGCTTTTCCCACAGTCGTCCACCAAGCTGGCATAAATAAGGTGGGAGCCCATAAGCCCGACTGACGCTATTATTTATACACTGTCTGAGAGGCCGAGGCTCTGTGATGGATTTATGTTTAGGTTAGTCCGCCCTCTCGCTCTTCCTGGTTTGTGTGAAATCTGAAATTAATTTGCCCCGTTTCAGACGCAGTTGTTTGTTTTCTCAAAGACCGGAATGTGAAATGACGACGGAATCTTGGGGTCGTAATCAGAAGATAGCGCAGCGGAGTTCATATGTGAAAAGAGTGAGGAAGCACAATTTGTTGGCACTGTTTAAGGGCACAACTCGGCTAACCCTGCAGCAATGAATCCAAACCACACAAACACTAACAACTGCCTATATTACAAGGTTAAACACATATTTTCCCACCTCCTTGTTATATTAGATACAATGAAAAGCTGCACCCAGTTTCACTGATTTAAAAATAACCATCTAGCATAAGTTCCATGCAACTCCATGTTGGCCTGAAACGCAGCCTGCTTAATGACTAGGGTGGCCAATTAGCTGAACTTTGCTGACTCAATATGAAGAGCTCAACTCTAGGAAAGGCCAGTGAAATACTTTATTTCAGTGAGGTCATTACAATACAATATCTTAATGTGATAAAGACACAGCTTGGAATGTTTGGGGTGCTTTTTGTGGCCTACGTAGCATTTTCCATTAACAAAGTGGCAATATTAGCCTCGTGGATCTAACCTCGTAGATTTGTGTTGAAACAAATGGCTGAGATTTTTTCTACTTTATTGTATGAGTGATTTTTCGGAGGCACCCATGACGCATTGCGACAGCCTGTGTTTACACCATTAATAAGGTCAATACCATCACTGCACCAAACATGTACACATGCATTTTGTGAGTGTTCATTTTGTAAGTGTTTATCTCTGTCACTTGTGTATTTATGAAGGTATCTTCCCCACTGTGCTAAAATATACATAACTCCTTGCCAGTGCAAACACAGACAAGGACTGCTCAGACGGACAGACTGAATTTGCAGGTCTCTGTACTGCATCAAATTGAGATCACAGGCAGCTTCAATGACCTCAGGTAACCCCATCTGTCTACCCTCTCTCATCAATAACACACACACAAATACACACACAAATACACACACACACACACCATAATCAACACTGCATTTATCATCCAAATTGTGAGAGCATCTCTGACTGAGTGCTAGAGTGGTATGGAGGTTAGGGAGCCAGGCTTCTGATGGGATGGCTGCAAGTAGGCCGACAATTCCTACTGGCTTTTAGATTTTTTTTTATGGTCGAAAATCTCTTCTCATCTGAATTCTGAAAACGTTTGAATGCAAGCCCCGCTGTGTCTAAGGGACACCATATTAAAAAGAAAAATGTTTATCTTAACATTTTTATAGCCATGATATCAATAACATGAATAACTCATGATCAAAAGACTCTAAGCCATTATTTCCATCACCATCACAGCTGCACAGATGTTTTCACTCCAACACCAGCATTAATACTGGTCTCAGCCGTGATTAAGATTAGTTTCCTCCGCCGATGTTCTCTCGACCTACTAATGAGAAGGGAGTAGCTAGTCGTGCCCCAGAGTTCCGTCTCTCCAGCAGCCAATCAGGAGGGACAGATTTCTTCCGGTGGCTTTTCTGCTTCAAAGGGACAACTGCTGGAGCTGAAGCGCCAGGAAGTGGCTGTCTCCCTTTGTCAGAGCAGGAGCAGGAGGGAGCTCCTTTCATGTCCGCCGTAAAGCTTGTTTCCTGATTAGCAAGGCTACAGCGAAAGGGGGTACAGGCCAAGGACTATACTGTACTCTGTGTACTCTGTGTGTGTGTGTGTACTAGGAATGCAGTGCATAGAAATCAGTCCGGGCAAAGAGATATGAACCGGTGAACACAATCACCAAGAGTGCGGGTCCATCATCTATTTTTCAGCAGATTGATTGAGGTGTCGTTATCTCTATCTCTGAGATTGATTGATTGCCCCGCATTAGCCAGGGCACCAAACCAAACAGATGTGATGATAATGCAATGGGCGCCATCTCAGCTAAAAAAGGGGGCCAGGACCCCCTCACCTAATGACTAATGCTGTCAATAATAGGTACTGACGAGTCCTTAGCCACACAAAGGAGATGCTCAAGAAAATCAATGCCTAATAAAAAGAATGCGTCAGTGTCCGTAGAGGGACAAAATAGAGGGAAGGGGGTACAGGGGAATACAGGGCTGGGATTTAGGAAGGACACCTTCAACACCTCATAAAGCACTCCATTAATTGGATTGTTATGAGGTGAAAAGGCTGTCAAACCAAGGGTATGATACAAAAAATAAATCTGTATTCCTCTCTACTACACCATCAAAATAGGACAGAACAAAGTCAATATGGTGTGTAGGGTGTCCGCTGTTTTGTAGTCTATTGAGCTGTTGTTTCCTCAAGCGAAAGGAATGGAGGAGAAATATGTGACCAAAATATCCCCGATGTTTGAACGAGAGCAGATTGAAAAACGTTTGAGGGGCTGAATCTGAGAAGTGGGAGCTTAACCAATCCAGCCCCCCTTCCCCCCTTTTCGAGACACTCTACTCCCACTCCGCTCCCCTCCAACACCCCGAAGACCACCAGTAACTGATCATAATAGCACTAGTGTATTCGACATCTGGAATAATGAGAACGGTACAGTACGTTTTTATTTTTATTTTTTTTCCTTTTACCCCTAGAGAAGTGCACTTAATATGAAATGTATGGGTATCTACTTAAGAGAACGGCTCACCCAATAAAGACATGGGCACACAGTATGCATGAGGGCAATAGTGTACGTACTGTAGGCCTATTAGCTGGCAGAGACCTAGGAGTTTTATAGGAGTTCTGGAATACTTGGCTTCACTAAAATCCAGCCTTAATTGAATTTGAATGGCCACCCATTGGGGTACCAGTCTCTTGCCAGCTTTAGCACCATATATCCAACCCACCCATGGAATCCAGCTACAGTAACTGTTATGTGGAACAAATACCCCGCGGATCAATGCTATGGAATCTGACTTGTTTTGATCCAATTAAGTCCTTCAAAGTGCATCTCATACGGTCTGGACAGTTAATTACAGTATTTGTGTCTGGGTAGCTAATTAGAGCTGCTTCCTGAGTCATCTGCGTCGCCGTGATAAATGATTGCCTTGATTAAAAACTGACACTGCAGTTTTCCGCCTCTCCGGAACGATGCATTAATCATTGTTTTCTCTGAGCGCTGAGGATATAATTCACTCTGTCATGATGCCTCAGTATCTTATCCTGCTACTGTCATTATATATACTGTCATACACTGTCATACTGTTGCTTTGACTGAAAGATTTCACTATTTTGCTTACACGCCTATGCCAAAAAACTACTGTATACAAAGCACTCCTTATTCTGTCAGCTACTGTAATACCACTATAACTACCAACTTGATAGTAGGTAATATGTAGTATAGTAGTTTATACTACTGTACTACCACTATAACTACCAACTTGATAGTAGGTAATATGTAGTATAGTAGTTTATACTACTGTAGTACTAACCGTTACTTTTACTGCTACTGCTACTGCTACTACTACTACTATTACTACTACTACTACTTCCACTATAACCATTACACACATCCCAGTGCTGAACAGTAGTTCTTTCTGGCTCCAGGTGCCCACCATCCCTCCTTCCCTCCCCTCTACCATCCCCCTCCCTCCCTCCCTCCCTCCCCTCCACCACCCCCCTCCCTCCCGCCCCCTCCTCCATGCTCTCCTCTCCCTCTGTCCCTACATCCCTTCCTTTGGCCCACTTTTGGAAAGCTGGTGGCACACTGACCTATAAAAACTCACACCTGCAGTCTTGACATTATGGAAAAACCCCTCTGCATCAGACGGGAGGCTTTGGAGTATTGGGGCCAAGAGACACTGGTGCCTGGGGTTGCATTCACCCAGCAGGAATGTATGAATGTCAGTGAGCAACGTGAGCAGTGGCTCAAAATGAAAACCAGACCCAGAGTCTCCGTTCCCTCTTTGTGTCGCTCAGCCCTGACCAATGGTTCCAAACCAGATGACAGACGGACAGAGAGACAGACAGAGAGGCAGACACACACACGCACACACACACACACACACACACACACACACACACCCTCCCAATGTCCTCACACTGTGCACAACAAAAACCACGAGAGCCAGAAGAGTGGAGACGGGGAATGCGGCCTGAGCCAATTCATCAGTTTCTGAAGTGCTTCCATGACAACTATATTTTCCCCACTTTTTCCCTCTCCTGGGCACTGCAGGGCCCACTGCATTGAGTGGAATCAACACTTTGGCAGTCCCCTGGCTGGGTGCAGCTGTGTCCACTGTCCCCTGCCAAGGGAACATATCCCTTTTCTCTCCGCTGCACGGACAGGCTGTAGTATGTGAGATCTGAAACCCGTTTGAATTAACCAGGCCGTAATGTTCATCTGCCATTTGTTCCACTATAAACGAACACATTGTCAGACACCAAAGCATGTAGACTTACATGTGCTGTGTTTCCTCACCGAAGGGAATGGGATCCATATTGTCTCATTCTTGAGGCCTACGGTGTTTTGGTAGATTTAGCACCTCTGTCCATGCTTTGCTGTTGCCTTCGCGACAAGTCATATAGGTATGTGTTGGAGGATTGTGACGAGGGTAAACCTAATTGCTTGTGATAAATAGAGTACTTGGTAGAGGATCTGTGGCTTTGACAAGGGAACAGCTGGAGAACAAAGCAGCGTTTTGTCTATGTTTAAAGACTTTTGTTTTGTTTCTCAACCGCAAATGATGTGTAATCTGAGTTTCAAATTAAAATGGAGCTATTCCGAGAAGAGGTACTGTATGTTTTATTTTGAGTGACTGTATTTTCGGAATGAGTGAGTCAGAATTGCGCCACAAAACTAAACCAATGCGATTCTGCATTGTTATGTCATGTCGACCAATGGCAGGCAACAGAAACACCTCACTGCTTTGAGGGTGTTCAGCTTTCTGGTCCAGACACACTCATAACACATTGAATGGCCAAGTATGCTAAGCTAATTGACCATGTAGCACTGTATCAAATTCTCTTTAGGCTCTCTTGTGTTTGCCGTGACCAGTTCACACATTCCGATATTAGCGACACAGAAATGCGGGGCCATGGCAGAGCCTTCCTGGAGCCAACCCAAATCAAATCAAATCTTCCTGTTCTCATACACGGTCCTAAATCCAACATGTGGTTCTGCCTCGGCAACACACATTATACCAGTGGACCGCATCCCAGTACAAATAATTAAGACTAATAAATTATCAGAGCGACAGAATTCAGCGTAATGGATGTTGAATACACTTCCCCACAGGGGGGTTAATACTATCCCAGTTTGTCAAACTATCAACAGGGGTTCTTAAAATGCTCTGGGAAACTACATTATAAAACTATAAAACGCATCATATAGCGTAATAAAATTACAATACTCCCTCTGAAACTAAGGGGACAACTAGACATGACATCATACGCAAATACGTCATATATGAAGGCTTTGGTTACAAATTACTGTTGCAAGTATTTATTTTTTGTTAAACCTGAATGCCTTGTACTTTTGCCTGAAGCCACATACATAGGTTTTACACAAGGCACTGCAGATAGCGTTGATAGTATCAAATTGGAGAGTCCCTTGCTTCTCTATGTAACAAAACAGTGTATTGCCACCATGGCATAAAAGCTCCAAATCAATGTTATTGACCTGCAACACCAGGAAGCCTGCTCACAAACAAAGGGGAGAGTGTAAGAGAAAGTGGTGCAGGTAATCCCACCAATAGCAAACCATGTCCTGTCTCTGAAAGGGGCTGTCACATGGCAGTTATTGTCTTTTCTGCAGATAACATGGCTGGTCAATGAGTTCTGCTCCTAGCAAAAACACACAAAAAAAAACAACAAGAGAGGCTTAAGTTGTCTAGGCTGGTCCTTGTAATGGATGAACTCAACGCATTACCAGGATGATGAGTGAGTCTTGGGGAAAGTGTTTCTTGCTGATTCGGTCAAAATGCACCCTGCTCGGTGCATGAGTTAGTGCCGTGCCATGCCAAACCGATCTGCTAACTGTGTCTATATTCTTATATAAAAAGTGATGCGTATCTGTTATATAAGGACAGTATATTCCTCCTTTTTATGTTTCTCTTGGCAGGCTGCAAAACCCACCTAAGCCACACTGAATAACATTTAATTAAATCATGTATTCAGGTGGAGGGACAACAGGACGCCCCTGCTATAGCTACCAACTGTACATTTTCTTATCAAAAAGAGCAGAAATGCAGAACAATCAGTCCATGTCTTTTTTTTTATTTTATTTTTTAAAAGAAATGCATTATTCAGTGACATTCAATACAGCACAACCAAAAACAATTTAAGTAAACTAAATAAATAAAGATGGAATAAATAAAAGAACTCTATGGAAGAGATAAATCTGTCTGTGAAGCACAACCTGGACCTAAAATATTGAAAAGCAATGACTATTGTCACAACGGATCACATGAATAGCTTTTTAATGTAGCCACCCATCCGTGAAAATGTCAAAATGGGTGCTGGTGGGTGGGTGGGTGGGGGGGGGGGGGGTGGGGGGGTAGCCTTAGATAGATAAACAAGGTAGCTAGTTATCGAGTTATCTGACTGTCTGAGGGAACCCATTATCCAATGCAGATTCCTTCCATTTATCAGACCTTGGTTTCACTGTGGCTGTCACTGCACCAGGTCAGTGTTTCCGTATACACCTGATCCCCCCATCTCTACCGTCTACCAGCCCCAGCTGCCTGCTAAGTCACCATCAGGGTTAGCAGTCAGTGCATCACTACACTATCGGTGGTCGATTCCACCGAACTGAATGGATGAGTGGAGGATTGAGCAGTGCTTGAAGGGAGAGTACATCTAAATTGCTTTATAGGTTTCATAACCTTGAAGGCAGTATGGGAGGCGCAAACTCACCCTCTTCTGAGGACAGGATGGGCCAGATATAAATCAACAGTAGCCCAGTGAACCTGATGCTGAGCAATATAACCCATTTCAGAAGCTCAGAGTAATGCACTGTTTGGTTTAATAGCATTTGAATAATGCATCAACTGAAAAGCACCGACGCAACTTTGGAGGAAATTACAACTGCCATTAATTATGTGTCAGCAGAGCAGTAAGACAATGCAAACAAACCTCTTCCTCACGTCAAAAACAAAGAGATATTTTCTCATAATGGCGGATCCCTTTTGTTGTTCATGGGACGCTGACCCCTATTCTCAGTCTATGATCACCGTCCCCTCCCTTCATAAAACAACTGCTGTCATCACTCCGCAAATAGCCATCAATTGTGCAGTAATGAGAGAATCTCACAACAAACAGCTGTATTTAGGTTGTACCGACCACCGCACGTGCCCTATCTGTGTGATCTAGTGTACTATGTCAACTGTGGGCCTCCCCCACGAGGGCTTATCTGGAGGAAACAGGAATGGGAGAGAGGGCTATTCCAACTCCGATGATAAATAGCAGACTGTAAGTCATTTGGATGAGGTGATGAAATATAACCTGATGTGGTTCCAAACCATTTAAAATCCCATAGGGCTTAATGGGATTCACACAGACAATAGAGAGAAGCAAGCATCGCCCAAGTGTATAGTAGCCCTACCGACTACAATACATGGGTATCATGGGGGTCATAAGTATACTGTTTCATTGTTGATTCACGTAAGTGCTCATCTCAGATTACTGAATTTGCTCAGCCGGACTGAGATTGAACGAAGCAGCACAAAGTTGTTAGATAATGAAGGGCTAATTGGGTTCCTGCTGCAATGTTTTCCTTCGTTGCACATGCCAATAATACCAAGATTCCTGTGTAAGGTGGGGATAGTATCCACACTGCATGCTGTAGTGACAAAGCTTACTATACAACCCGCTCTCCTCCTCAATTCCTCACACTATAGGGGTACCCTCGAGAAGACGAAGGGGCGTCGTTGGATCTCAACCCGAAAAACGCTGGCACCGATGCGCTCAGTCCAACCATCTCAGGTTTTTACGAGGTGCAAAGCATGAACTGATTCTCCCAGCACACCAGGTATTCAATAACTGACCTTCTCCTGACCCAGAAAGGCCTGTGTATATTTGTGTATTTTACGAGCGGGGAAGGGTGGGCTCCACTGACCGAGCGCGGCACTGGACAGAGTGGGTGCCATGTATGGTTAGGGTTCAGTGCCATGGAAGCAAGGCTAATGAATCTCTGATGGTTTCATAAAGCAGCTGGTACTACAGTTAGGCATACGTTTAAAGCACAGGCGCCTCACGATATTCCCTCCAAAAAGGAATACTCGTTTTCATTACTTCATGGCTAGCATTTTTTTCAGCATAGTAATGTGCATTGCTGCTTGTTTCATCCTACTTATGACGATACCATAGGCAGATATAACTATATAAGGCGTATGACCTACAGCCACTATCTAGAGAGTTCACTTGAAAGGCATACACACAGTATTAATTGCCTCCCCGAACGAGCTCTTTAAGTCAACTAAACTCCTTCAAAACATTTCATCATTCATATTTTATCATCATCTTTTCAGGCATGCTTCTTGTAATAATGCCCAGAGTCGGAGTGTCTTTAGATGTTAGTTATTTCTTCATGTAATGACAACAGTCGGAGGCTGGAAGTGTTATGTAACTCAAACAGCTATCAATAATGTACTAGAGCCCCTGTCCAAAATTGAACACATCTTGCATCTACCTTCCAGTCACTGATATTGATATCATAAACCAGTCCATGACATTGTTGTCTTACAGGGAAAAGTATACTGTTGCGAGTTCTACCTCCATAGAGCAGCAAAAGTCCGGCAGGCATCCGTTTCAGCTGCTCCACATCCCTCTTTTAATCCCCCAGCCAAAAACCCACCCACCCACCAACCCACCCGCCTGAACTTCACGGCTCACAGATCACAGGAACCACAGGGGTCAGAGCCAAGCCCCTCTCTACCCTGTCATTTGCACCGTAGACTAATTACAGCGTTGACGCCACAGAGAAAAGGCCACATACTGTCAGACGTAGTCCCGGGGTGCTCCTGGGACCTGTTTGTCACTACTTGTTCAAAGCCAGTCTACATCTCTCACCACTCTACTCAGCCCAAAACCTGACACGAGCCCGAGAGTAATATGAGTGCATTGTCAAGCATGGCACAAAAAGTGTTTGATTTTCTGTTCTGTCGGGGTCCATAGAGAGAAAGAAAGTCACTGTCGCTGAAAGACGATACACAATGACTATTGATTACAAAAGGAAAGAGAAAGGGGAACTGCAGGGACTGCATGTGATCTCTGGACTTGTTTGGTTTTAAATTACGCCACACAACCGATATGTGTTTTTAAGTCCACCTTGTAGTTAAAGACAGTAAGCGGACGCCAGTTTCTATGTGTAATGCAATACCAGAACGGGGAGCATTGCTTACTGGTAAGCTTGAATGTCACCCAGAAATTCAACCCCATCCAGCTGAAGGCAGTTCTGGTCTTGATTAGTGGAGAGGATAGAGAACAAGTATGTGATTTACCAGACATCATCAGAATTAGTTAGACACTTGCAAGCCTAGTCTACATAGGTCTAGCGTACCCTATTTCCAATAATGGATATTTATCACCTTAGTTTCAAGTGAGACCAGGAATGGCTCTGATTGAGACATTTGGTCTCAAGACGCATATGGCTCAGCAAATCGTGTGTGGCGATGACGAGCATACAGCCTGGTTGCCCGTGGTTACCACTGTTATGCATGTTTAGGTAGTGTGTATACTGGGAGGGTCGTGAGACCGTGGTTCTGTGGCCGTGTCTTGGCAGACGGGTGGGCCCACCACGGTCCGCGGGTAAAGGGCCAGCCAAGGGTTAGCAGAGGCCTTGCCCTTCCTCACACACCACTGGGACTCAATGGTATAAGGAGAGACCTCCTTAAAATAAACGAGCCCATCTCCTCCCCATGTGTGCCTGGGGGCCTTGAGAAAAGTATGCTATGAACTTTTACTGTGCATTATATTCACTGTATGATGTACTGGATACGTTGCAGTTGGGTTATAGGAAGCATAGTGTCAACATTAGATTGAACTGAGGGAGTGGAGGTCTCAAACTACCATGAACAATTCTCAAACAGGTTCATGAAAGAGACAAAGAGACAAAAGTGATGACAGGAATGAATATGAGCTTGCCAAGTTCTATTAAATGGTATTCGACAACATGTGCAAAGGTGAGGGGGGCACTTAGTGGCGTAGCACACTAATGCGCTTACCACGTAATCGCAAGGTTCCTGGTTCGATTCCAACCCTCGACCTATCTTGCATGTCATCCCTCCTCTCTCTCTCCCATCCTTCCTCTCAATCTCTACTGTCTCTATCCCAATAAAGCAGAAATGCCCTAAAAACTAAAAAAAAATTCCTACAGCCACCCATTCTCCCTTTGTAATACTGCAGCTGTTTAACAACCATTAACTATTCACTTGTGGGAGGACAGTCTTCAGCTAATGATTTAATGACCTTAGACGGAGTTTGAAACTTAATATAATGTAGTGAGAGGAGACAGATTTCTCAACTGCCATTTATCATATTCTTATAATTAATATAACCATTTTATGTCTATTTTAGATTTTACTTGATCGTTAAAGCATACTTTATCTATTTCAATAAGTATAACCACGTCATGATGATTATTATTTGTTCAGTCATACATGGTTCAATGACTCTGTTATGATTAGTATTATACTCATTTATGATTTCATGTAGTAACGGTACGAATTAAGACAGCCAGTCAGTATGGCACCAGTTATATCCCCTGGATTCTATCTGTTGGTGGGGACGCGCTGATTTAGGTGCAAGGCCACCCTGACCTAAAAGGCGGCCTCTTGTTATTGAACTGTGCATATGTTGCTGTCCCTATAAAACGGTTGCTCGAAAACAACCGTATCTGAGAGAGTTTGAGACAGAGAGAGATTGTGCAGAGTTTGGTCTCTGTGCAAACAGCCGTTTTGACTCTCTCCTGCAGATTTGTAATAAATGGTAAAGCTTGGTTGGACTCCGGAAAGTGTGTTTCCTGTCTGTTGTTTTATTCTAAAGTACATGTAACATCCCAGGGCCAAAAGAACTCAAATGTGTCATCCTCCTTCATCAATACAATTACTGTCACTTGTTATCCTGAAATTCCAGCCTGACGTTCACGTTCACGTCATTTACTCCCTATATCACAGTCTTCTAAAGAGTTTTAGCCTTGAATGGAGCTTTCGTACAGTAATGTTTCAGTCCTAAAACTTTTGCAGACTTTGCTGACGCCTCATCAAAGCTGGCCACAAACTGGTTATGAGTGTAAATCTGTAAGTAATCAACATTTCTTCAAGATCACTTTTTTTTTCTCTCCTCTATTGTTTCAATATCTCCCCTACTCCCAGAGTGTAAATACACAGACATCAATGAGAAAACTGTTTTTGAAAGCAATGAATAAAAACACGTGTTTTTTGTTCAATATTGAAGGGATGGTACATTTGGGGCCCAAGGCTACAAATAAAGTCTTTTGACATGGCTATATCCATGGCAACATACCACTATTGCAGTTATACATATGGAGGGAGTTGATTTTTGCCACTAAACCACACATTTCATCAGGCTCGCCTGCTTCGCCTCCAAAATACATATAATCCCTGACGTACTACTCTGGTGTGGTTGAGACTACTCTCGCCTCCAAACCATCTCAAATTACTCATCATAAACACTCCCTTCCCTAATCCCTCACTCACCAATGTATAAACTCCATCCCCTCTTTGCTTAGCCTTTCATTAACTGGCACTATTACATGTAGTTCCTTCACTCACTCACTCACTCACTCACTCACTCACTCACTCACTCACTCACTCACTCAACCACTCACTCACTCACTCACTCACTCACTCACTCACTCACTCACTCACTCACTCACTCACTCACTCACTCAACCACTCAACCACTCACTCACTCACTCACTCACTCACTTCACCAAACACAGTCTACTCTACTAAGTGTCTGAGTAAAATGATGTAAATGAGATCCAGTCGGCAAACAACAATTCCACTGGGGCTCAGAAACTGCCACTCTGAGCATCATTTTCTATATTGAGCCGAAACTTTGCCTGGGTGACAACAATGAGTTATGGAGGCGCCAACCAAAACCAGTTACCATCACAAACTGAGATCAGATATGCCACTTCAAAAGATGGTCTTAGGTGTTGCGAGAGGTTGCCCCTTTTCCAAGAACACAAGTATTGAATGTACAAGCTAATTACTGTGAAGCCATCATAGGTAACATTAGTAACAGTCTTGTGGTTTCTAATGTGAATATTGCAGCTTCTTGTAGCATTCCCCCAACCCCTCTCCTGTTAGCATGAAAGGGTTTATGGAGTAACATAAGCCTTTAGAACAGGTTTCTGGCTACAGTATGTAGTCATGAAAAAGGCCACTGTAGTACGAAATGTGCTATTTAAAAGTGGTTGCAAAGACTACATTCTTTGATTCATATTTATGAATGTCACACTCAGGCAGCAATAGATCCAATCCACTCATTTAATAAAATGAAGTCATCTGTCATATTATTCAAGTGCCTCAGGTTGCAATGTAAGCTCTAGGATGCATTGCCTCAAGAAACACTCATGGCAACATATGGCAAATTTAGCCTGATAAGCAGCAATGGAGACACTCGGAATGCAAAGCCAACAGGTCAAACTGAGAGAGAGTTCCTCAGTCTTTATTTTGATTGATGAATCTCCCTCACCCTTTCCATTCTTCAATGGGCGCTGATGTATGAATATAGGCCTCACCCAAACCAACACAACAATGCCTGACAGAAACATGACTTCCTTCCCCTACTCTTCTATGATGGATTTATATGCGGGCAGTTGGTAACTTTAAAAGTGAGTGAAAGTTAGAATGAGAACTGTGATTTCCTTGTGTTGGAGTTCTTTCCGTACCATGGTCCTTTGTGATTTTGGGAGCTCCATAGTTACCAATGCTGAGTCATTACTGCGTAATTACAAGCCAACTGCACTGCGAGGTGAGGTTACTGAGTGTGTGGCCCACAAATGTGTCTGTTGCCTTGTTCCCTGAGACAGGGAGACTGTATCTAATCAATCACAGAGGCGATTTGCTCACTGATGCCAATCATACTATACAATACAAGAGAGTCTGTGGTTTGACCTGTTCAATGCCTTAACTGACAAAATATGCTACATAGACCTAGACTATTGATATACCATATGTTTAGAAGGCCTGCCATGAGATGAATATGCAAAACCAATAAATGTGTATCAAATTATTCAAATAATAGATTCACTCAGGCAGAGTTTTGTGTCATCTTATAGTTGTGGCAACAGATTTCAAACGGCAGCATCAGAGAGGGTGGGTTTCCAACACACAGTATGGATCAAAATTTTGAAATGCAATGTGCAGGAAATGTGAGAACCGTTTCTGTCACCGCTAAACCACACCAAACTACTCCCAGCTATCCCCACAGATTGAATTGTTTTGCTCCTCTGAAACAAGGGGGAGATGTTTTCATTGCAATTCCCAGAGGACACATAATGGATTTCTGAGTCTCAGTGGGGTTTGTGACGTGATTGAGGTCACAGATGCTCCGTGATACAGTACATGACGCGGAAAGCTAAAAGCCACTTAAATTCCATTTTGCGATGCTTCTTAGAGATGCTTTCTTTGTCTCTGGAAAGGAGGTCCTTACTGTGGCTTTGTTGTCAATAGGACAGTATTGTTCCTCAGCTCTCAGCCACATCATGGTCGTTGTGTCAGTAACGCTGTTCAAAAGTGATGTCATTCAAACGTCAGTGTCTGAACCACATTTGTTAACATGTCAAGAGCCTTCTAGAGACAGTTCTAGAGACAGTTCAAAGTTCACAACAAATTCATTTCCCAATCCATTACCTCAGCCCTCAAACTGTCAATCTGCCACTAAGACCATCCCCCACCCCACACTGTGTGAGCGGAAACCCTCAGACAGTGACAGACCCTCTCCATCAGTGACAACCCATCAAAAACTCAACCAACAATGGTCTTTTAGCATTCACACGCTCTTGTTTGGACGAAATGTGAAGATAAACCAGATAAACTCAGAACTCCAGACGTGCAAGACTAATCGAGCTAAACCTTCCCCCGTAGAAAAATGACTGGGCTCACGCTTTTTCTCTGTGCCAGTATAAGTCGGTCATTTCACACACAGAAGGTTTTTATTGATATTACCATTGGCTGACAGAGCCCTGGGAAAGCCCAGAGCTGTGCCCAGGAAAAACACTTGACGTGATTGCGAAAACAGAGCTGCACCAGAACATCCCTATGAGCTTCAAGCATATCGAGACATTCTCTCCTTCATCCTCCAGAAAGGTCTGCGGCAACTGGACAGAAACACATCGCCGAGGAGGGGAAAGACAAATGGTCTCTCAAGTTTTCTGAAGAACGTCCACGTTTGACTGATGTGCTTGAGTCAGCTAGCTTCGGCTCCCTGTCCTAACAAACACAACCCTAGCTCTGCAGTAACCCACAGGGGAGACCGAGAGCACGCGACTCTTGACCTCTATGGAAGGAGGCCGTTTGATGAATGACTACAGAGGTCAGGAGTTCCGATTGGTATTCCGCTTTCCCCATGTAAGGGCAGCTGACGGGAGCGCTAGTCTCTGTCCCTGTGAGTGTAAATTATCACTGTTTGACTTTGATGGAGTAAAAGGACGAACACACTGGGAGCAACTGCTAGGACACTGGCAATTAGTCATGGGCCAGCTTCACTTCACTCTGTCACGGTCAGTCACAGGTAGGGTCGTAATACGGCACTTGGTTTGTAGATGCATAACCATGTAATTACATACACTATAATTACACACATAAGCTCATACACTGGAAATCCAGTCAAAGCCTATGATAGGCTGGGTGAGACAGGGTAATCGGACAGACACTAACCCACAGAATGACTTCCTACCTACACACACACACAAATGCAAATCACACAAACTCACACAAAGCCTCCCTCTCTGTCCTTGCTCTCTTTCTCTCTCTCTCTCTCTCACTCTCTCTCATGCACACACACATGCACACAAACACACACACACGGTGAGGTACTCTCTTCAACACGATACACCACTGTACACCTCAGGTCAATGAACAGTGCTGAAAACCAGTGTGGGTGTAAGGGGAAACTAACCAGAGCCACCTACTGCTTCTGCCACTGAAGTAGGGAGTAGGGACCAACCTGTTAATGGTCTGTGTATGCTCCTGAAACAATGACTCATCTGTATTAGCTGAAACAGCTCTGGAGATTTTGCACTTTGAATATGGGCTCTCTTAATTCATAAAGTCCCAACAAGTATAGTGGTAGTGTGATGATGAGCCCAATGACGTGTGTAGAGCAATGGTGCGAATTAAATAGTGCAATCACCAGCCCTTATTCTAGAGTACACTCTTTTAACAGTCAAAGATTAAAGTTAACTAAATGCAGCCTTTCTGTCTGAGAGTTGTCATGTCTCATCATGGCAGTGGTGCACTGGAACCGCAGCAATTTTTTTCCAAATGAAACTCTCCACTTTCTGGACAGTTACGGTCCATTGAACCCTAGAAAGCGTGCTCCAAGATTGTGTTAACATGTTTGGCCAGGCGTTCTGCGCTCGCCAAATGTATTCTAATTAATACATTCCACTCCATTTAAATTAGATTTATTCCCCGGAGGGAAGCGCTATTGCAACCGGGCAAGCGGTTGCGTGTTCATCCTGCTCCTGTTCCCGTGATGCGCTCTGACACACAAAGAGAAGCATCCGTCGGTCTGTATCACTGTTCCGACAGAGGAACCCATCATTGCATGTGGGATATAATCGTGAACCTACTGTACGCTATAAGAATACTATTCACTTTGTTGTTTTGTGTAACTTCATGCGTCACACTGATGATAATAATAACAATGTATTTGTACTTGCGCAGCTTCTTAAGTAGACTATGACCTAAACTAGTCCTGTTTGTTTGTTGAATGCAACAGGAGATGACATTTGCATTAAACAAAATAGCAGATGGCATTTCCATAACACTAATGACCCTTTATGAGATAAGTGAACCGTGACATGTGTCTCTGACGCTCTGATGCTCTCACGGAATAACGCAAATAAGCAATGAATGGACAATAGAACATGCAAACACCCGGGGAGGGCGACGACCCATGCTAACGTGCGTGCGCCGGACACGTTTCTCCCCTCTTTCCTGACGTGGGAAAGATGAAATGACAAGTGGAGGAGCTAGTGATGTTGCCATAGGTACGGTAGCGCCTACCTGTCATCGTAGCAGAAATCCGCGTGCAATGTGTTGAGATAGAGGACCAAAGCCACGGCGCTACACACCAACTCTGTAATCATCTCTTTAAAAGAGAAAAGCGAAAGAAATGGAAAGAAAAGACTAGATGCGAATCAATTCCCCGTTGCTGTATTGTCTCCTCATTCGGCAGCTCCGCAACACAGAAAGAACCCGAATCTCCATACAAGCTAAGAGTCTGAAAGTTTGTGGGTTCTAGGACATATTCCTTTTAACCCATTTTGTTATGTAGCAGGTCAGAGCTATTGGGAGACGAAACTAGGGCGACATGCCTCCGTTTTAGCGCACAGCTGAGTGCATTTCTGTGTTCCGCTGTCCTGTGTGCATCCTCATCCGCGGCACAGATACTCCACTGCTTGGAGCCGCGTGTGGTTTTAGAAGATGTTGAGCATGCGCAAAGCTGCTCGGCCCGTTGCATTGAGAGGGTTGATGAGAGGAATAGGGATAGGGGCCAAATATTTATTCAACAGAGCTTCGTAACTGTGAACAGCTTCATAAATCATATACACGCTTGCAAAATATCCAAACACTTATTCCATAATAATGTGGCCCAAAAAAAAAACTGGTTTCTTATTGTATCTTAATGTGATTTCTAATGTGATGTACTTTATAATTACTGCATGCGATTATGATATCAGGCTGTCTCTGATGAATGCAACCTTAAATGTAAATCCAGAAGTAATCTAACTCTAATCCCCACCGCTGACAAAGCCTTACTCTGGTTGTTTGGCCTGTTATTAAACCCCTTTTAATGATGAGGCATGTGAATGAATGTAATTTGACAGAGCAACTCCTTGTCTCAATGGAGATTATGTCCTAATGTCAAACGTGAGAGTCTGTGCATTACTGACGTTCATAGTATTGTCAATCGAAAAGTAAAGTCGAATACGCTTGATGTACATATGGGGGGGCTCACTGCAATGTTGATGTATGTTATTAATTAATTCGTTAAGCAGGGAAAGAGGAGGGAAGGGGAGGATTAATAAACTCATCACCCTATGGCGAGGCTGCAGGATGCATATTGTAAAATAGCATCTGATTCACACAGGCGAGCATCACTATGAGCGCATGCCGTGGGGCCCCACTGGGCACCAGCTGGACCTAAGCCTGTCCCCCTGTTGGAGCTCCTTGTGTATAAATCCAACAAAGCTCACGAAAGAGAGAAAAACAGATGGCACGGGACGAAGGAGGGAGACTGTATGGACATCACTAGTGCTGCAATACACCAACCAAAAGACAGAGTGGAGGGAACGATTCTTAACCCCGTCATCCATTGACCCTGATCCTGAACAAGACCCAACCCTGACCTCAACCCCAGCAGAGCCTGTTTTAACTATTCAAAGGTTAGGATTGTTTTTGTTGCCAAAACCGATGGGGAGAGGCTTCCTCTTTCCCATCATTCCCCGGTGGACAGAGGTAACAAATGAGAATCCCTGTTTGGGTGGAAGGAAGAGACATAACAGAGACAGAACATCCACTTAGACTTGTGTTTTCAGTCCAATATGTTGATGTGGACTCAGTACAGTGGGAATGTGTAATTTCTCCTATACACATGCTCTGTTAATGTCTCTGCAAGCCTCAAGTCAAAACGGTAGGATTAAGAGTGTCTCCTGAGCCTTGCTAACAGTGCATAGTAGTGTATCCCACCTAATGAAACTCTCCAGTAATGTAAAACATGCCGGATTGAGCACACACACACACACACACACACACACATACACACACCCACACACACACACACACACACACACACACACACACACACATACAGTACGCACAAACATACACACACACACGCACAGTGAACTACACTTAAGCATAAACAATGAATGTAACAAAAAACTAGGCCTGTGCCGCCCGACTATGTACCCACAATCCCACAGGGGAAACAAGGGGTCTGTCTTCAGACAAGCACAAACAAGTGATTAAGGGATTAGTGCAGGAGGAGAAAAACGCCTAATGATTCTTCCTCTGAACGTAAACAGCCTGAGGTGAAACAAACATATTACCGCAATAGTGAGTGTTTACTTTCTCTGACTGATTGCATCCTCAGTGCTCAGAAGTAATGGATGTGTTACCACGGTCTTTAAGTCTCCGTTTGCTGTAGTCTTCTGGAATTGGGCAAAACACGATTTCTGTGATCCTGCATTTCTCTTTTTTATTCATTGTTCTGTAAATATAAAACATATATAAAACATACCTACCATAAAAAGTACATCTAGTTATCATTAAGAAACAACACTATGTCATGAAACAGTCGCACATGTCCTGCAGCACCTGCTAATGGCCATAATAAATAGATCAAGGAATAAGATATCAGTGGATAAAGATTCAGTGGAGAGCGTTGTTTTGGTCCAGACAAATCACTTAGTAAAATCTGGTGTCGAGCACCGTCCTTCAGGTACCATTTGTATGTTTTGTTTGTTTTCTTGGACATGTGTAACCGAGTTGAGATGGTAAACTCACTCTTCAGGTTCAATTATCTCTACCGACGTTATCAAATGTCTAGCTTTTCGGTGACGTAGCTGGTTTCCATAAGGTATCCAGGAGACAATAGTGTTGGCAATACAGAGGACAGTGTGTTGGCAACACAGAGGGCGCAGGTTTGAGACTTGTGAGAACAAGAGCGAGAGTGAAGAAGCAATACTGTTTGCAGCAACCTGACATCTGTCTCATATGCACACATTTGCCGCTATTAGAAAAGAGCGCAACACGCAAAACTACATGCTACACCTTTAAACTATTTCTCTGTACAGTAATATGTGTAGAATGCTAGTGTATGTCATGTACAGTTGCTGAACAAAGCTTACATTGAAGAGTACAACTACAGTTGCGATGAAAAACTCAATACCAACACTCAACAGCTGTGAAAAACATGTGGGCCTGACATTTGCCCCTTTGATCTTTACTTGTTTAAAACAAATTGTGAATAGCTGTTATATTTGATATACAGTATATTCATTTCCCCTTATTTGGATTTCTTCTGTTTAAGCTAGTGACAATCATTGTGGGCGGCTTATTTGAAGCACACCCTTTCTTCTGAAATACACATGATGATTTGGTTTTGACCAAAGACATACCAATCATTGTTCATCATGTGTGTTGGAGCCATTCGTCCTTGACCAAACTTCCCCCCTCATACACGAGCCCCTTGTAATGGTGCTGCCTCTCAGCAGTTACACACTTTCCCCCACAGAGGGCACAAGCATCGATGGGTTTAAATTGTTATTTTGAGTGCAATTATAAAGCGCTTATGCATACGTATTTCAATAGTATTATACTGTGTAAATCAGGGCTATTCTGTTGTGGTTCTCAAGAGCCTAAAACATGTCTGGTTTTATTTTATTTTCATTTATTCAGACTCGTGAAATCTCTGGCAAGCTAGAAATAATAATAATTTAAAAAAAACACAGGCATTTTGGGCCTCAAGGTCCTGTGATTGAATTGGCTACAAACAAACAATTGTGCGCCTGCATTGTGCCCAAAACTCTGTAAACCAGACAGTAGGCACTACAAGACATTGATGAGACTCCTAAGTTCGAGGACGTTGAAAATTTAAATTCTCCTAAAAAAAGAGGAGGATGGAGTAGAAGCTTTTAAAAATAACCAAAGAATATTTCAATGTACAGTAAAATCCCTTCAGGCGCTATTTATTGCAGGGGTTCTTTTAATTTCAGTAAATCATCCAAAGTGACTAAATGGTAATTTCCCCGTTGTATTTACACAGGTCTGCACCGCTGCTTTTTCCTCTCCATCCCATTAGGTAAACATCACACAGGAAAGAGACAATCTCCATTTTAATGACACAGCTTTAACCACACCCACACAGAAATAGCATCCACAAAGTATTAATAGACAAAAAGGCGTAGACAAATGGGACCAACACCGTAAAGAATGTTGTTGTATCACGCCACAACAGTCCTCCCTTTGTGTGGAGCGCTGATAAAAGTGTTAGCTCAACCAAACCTTGGTGACGGCACCTTTCATATCTACGGGAATCTGACAAATGAGTCTGAGGGAGCATGAAAGGCTCTGTGTGATTGTTTGAGTTTGGCTCTGAAAAGTTTCGCTCCTAATTGAGGGGCTGTTGTTGCTCGTTTGTCTTCGTAATACGCCCAGATAGATGACTTTTCAAATTACAGCTTAATGCATGGCTTAAAGCTTGGAGTTGTAACTGTCAAATATATTAGCTTTTGGAAATATTAATTTTATATGAATTTATAGAGAATAAAAAATGTAATTGCTTCCATACATACCGAACTGGAAATTCTCCAGATCTTTTCCCTGGTCTTGAAATACAGCCCATACACACCTGGGCCACACTACAATGACCATGTGTGATCCATACTATATATAAAATTATGACTTTTATTTTTGAGCTGCTTTGTAACTGAAGACTCCTCTCCTTATTGCATCTATTAAACACTGGTGTTCTCGATCAATTTCCTGAGAAACACTAAACCTTAATCACAGCAAACATTAGGCTAGACACCCATTAGGGTAAAGTGGCTATCAGTAACACCCAGACAGCCAGTTTTAATCAGACCAGAGCACTGTAGGTCTGGTTCTCCACCAACGCCTGTGTCATGGAGCGACAGGTGCTTCGAGAAATATGAGAGGCAAGCTTCCTGTTCGCATATGAAATTACAGGAAGTATAAAAATCCAAATAACTATGCATTGAATCTGACGAAAATGTCAAGAATTACCTGAATTGATACTGTAGTGTGTTTTGGAATTCTCTCAATTATCTTGTTTTGCTGTAGTTAGAGTTACTTGACATGTATAAACTGCAAACCATTCATGAAGATGGATGGTCTATATTTTCCACTGCAGGGTTTCTGCACAGATGTATTCAATTAGCTTAATTTGATATTAATCTGGTTGAACCTCCAACACAGTAAACCCTCTATTATGAGGAGAACGGAAAGATGAATGGAAAATGTGAATCAGACAAATATTGTGATTACAAATGTTTGATGGTTGTCTTCCGCATTAATATTGTAATCATGATCTTTTCCATAATAAAGTCCATCATGTTCTTTCTCAGCTTCAGAGAAACTCTCGTTCAAGACGACCACGTTGCCCAAACTGAAACATTGACTTGGCCTGACTTGCATGTTTACCTAGCCATGTGTACGTCTACGTATATTTTACCGTGCGTTCGTGTGTTGACATGTGCACTGGACATTTTCGTCTGGGTACTTCATCAAAGTCTCATTCATCAATGACATCACCCATTGTGATGAGAGGAACTCTGATGTTAAACATGAGGTGCACGTCCATCACGAGCTACAGCCAAACATCCCTGGCCCTCACATCTGGCTCAGTGTAGTCAGTGCATGTGATTGGAGGGTTTGATGGTCGCCAGCGTTATTTCTGTCTCTCTTGGCCTCCTCCGTGATGGTTTTTGGCCGAGCGTGTCTTTACAAAAATCCTGTTTGCACTCTGGACAATGAAAACAGGACGACCCTGTGATTGCATTCAGATGGAAGTCATCATGAGACATTAGGGATGGGCGTGTATGTGTGTGTGTGTGTGTATGAATGTAGATGTGGGGGAGAGTGTGTGTGTGCGTGAACATGGGAGTGAATGTGTGTGGATGATGAGGTAGGGTGTGTGTGTGTGTGTGTGTGTGCGCATTGCCATGTATGTGTTTGCGTGTGTGTGGGTGTGTGTGTGTCTTAGGGATGCTAAAGCCAGGACCGCTGATTTGTAAATTGATGTTCCACCACCAAGCTTCCTGTTTGGCCACAGAAATAGCATCCCTCTAATGAGAGAAAAAAACTGACCCTCCCTCTTTCTTTCTTTCTTTCTTTCTCCCTCTCTCTCTTACTCCCTCACTCTCTCCCGTTCTTCTATGCTCCTCGAGTGTGTACGGAGGGTCGTCTGAACACACTGACGTCTGATAAGGCGCGCTACTCTTTTCCTCTCTGTTTCCACTGAGATGATTTTTCAAACCAAGGGAAGCGACCGACAGGTCTTTGTGGCTGGTGTTTTGCCAAGCTGCTAAAATGGAAAAAAACCCTCTTACATCCGAAAGGTGGAAGGTTGACGATGTGAGGTGGCGACAGAGACACATGACGCGTTCCCCTCTCTTCCCTGTTTCCTCAGACAATTTCCTCTCATTGCCGTCTTGCAGTCAGAGGACGGTGGGAGAAAGCTTTGCGTGTTTCCCAGCCCGGCTCTATTTGTGTCTAAGTGCATCCCTCACTATATCCTGGACTGTTTTCCTTTTTCCGATTAAACGCAAGGTCAGGAAATCATACAAAACGCAGATGGCGGTATGGCACTCTAAGATGTTTTTTAAGAATAGCGGGTGTGTTTCCGAGTGTGTGTGTGGAATTGTGTTGTCAGTGTAGAGTATGTGTGCTTCTGCGTGCACTGTGTGTGTGTGTGTGTGTGTGCTGTGTAGGCTGTACAGTATGTGCGTGCAAGGTTGTACCAGAAGGACAGGTCAACAGGACATGACTCACAGAGAACCACATGACATTAACGTCTTACAAAAACAGCTACATGCGCATCTTGAAGTGCTTGAGGCCGGGCGGCCCGGTTTGGCCACTAGTGTTGAGTGTCAACACAATGCACGGTGCAGGACCTCAACACTGCAGAGCAGACGCACCACAGACCTTAACCATCTGTCTTTACTGAGGTAAAAATAAAGTTCAGGGACCTTTTAAACACACATTTACCGTGGTAACGATGACAGAGCTATGAATACAGATGGTTTGGCCGCAACCGCCATGGTGACAAATGGCAGCGATGATGGCGAAGAGGAAGTGACCATGGTGGGGTCGCTGAGGACAACAGCAATGCTTCCCTCTGTCCCGCTTGGAGGCAAAATGTGTATGCTCAGCATCTTATTTTCACTTCGGTTGCAGTTCTGTCTTCTTCAGGACAGATGTTTGTGTATTTGGTCTCTGTGTGTTTCATTGTGAGGGGATCAGAGTTATGAACTGGCGTGTTGAATGACAATAGGCTACTCAGGATCCACCATTTCAATACATTTGATCATTTTAGCTCCCATGTAACAGAGGTGGTTCAGTGAACCATGCTTCCGAAAGACTTGCATTAGCTCTCTGAGCTGATGCTCAGGGCTAACACCGTCTTGTGGTGCCCAAAGGACCCAAGTTCAAACCCAGCCTGTCACAGATAGGCACCATGAAAACCAGAGTTACAGTGGACCACAGTAAAGATTATTGCTTACTTGGGCACTGTCCTTTTTTCTGTGCTGTCAGTTATGCTTATGTGTAATTTCCACTGTCCTGATTTATGGCTTTACTGAAGTACCTAGCCTTCAAAATGAAAGGAAGGGAGGAATGATTTATCAAAAGATGGAAACGATGGGGGGGAGAGAGAGAGAGAGAAAGAGAGAGGGCCACTAAAAGGGGTTGAGGGCGGCCCTTGCCCCTTACCCCTTACCCCATTCCGTGCTTCCTCCCGTTATGACAGGAGTAATGGGGTTTCCAGACCTGTCGTTCAGGGGCATACAGTACACTGCCCTAATCCAAAAATGCCCCTGGCCCCCTTACCGGCCCTGAAGCCATTGTTCTCTCAAGAGCCGCACTAAAATAAATAATTAAGTCAATAAAACACAGAGCTGAGAAACCAGAGAGGGAGGGATGGTTTTTCCAGGTGCGTCGAGCCATGTGGTCGTAATGTGTTGGTCCTCTGAGGCAGTGGCTGGGGAGAAAAGACAGACCATGGTGGGAACACAGAGAGAGAGAGAGGGAGAAAGAGAGAGAGAGAGAGAAACACTGGGAACTTTTTTTCTTCTAATATTGCTTTATTATGGCGGTACAGATGTGGACAATACACACATATCGCAGGAACCAGAGAAATTGAAAATAGAGAAAATAACGTAGAATCAGACACCTGTATTCAGTCTGGGTAAGGTGCACGTCATCAGTTTAAAATGCTGCTTAAAATCATGGCAATTAAAAACAAACCGAAACAAAGAGTCAGATTCTCCAGAGATCTCAAGCTCCCCAGGTTGCCTTCACTCCAACGACGCTGTAACACCTTGGTGACAGCAGCGGATCAAAGAGTTGCACCAGAGCAGAGAACAACACGTCCTCCTGTAACACAACAGAAACACACCCGTCAAGAGATCCAAGATCCCCCCCCCCCCACAAGAAGACACACTGTGAGTCTTTGAACAGAGCGTGGAGTGGAGCCTCAGATGAGAACTGCTCTCCCAGTGAGAGATCTTCCTAATGATTCCCCCGACTCGTAACATCTGTGCAAATATTGTGTTAGGTGGATGGTGTTCCTCTGTGAAACTAGCATGTCCCAGTGAGCAGGCCCGGCTTGATGCCTTGCTGCCCTGTTGGAGAGGCTTGCCTGTTGTTCACAGCTAATTCAACAACCTGCACTGGTCACCAGACACACACACACACACACGCTTGTACTAACAGATGCGCACGGGCACACGCACACACACACACAGTCTGACAACATTGGGGTTGAACCAGGATAAGAATCAGCATGATTAGTTTCTCTTACATAATCTCATCAGGGGGATGCATTTCCACAAGAAATCAAACTCTTATCCTCTCCAAGCCTGTGGACAATCTATGATTCGCCATGATCACTCAAATCACAGATTAACTTGATGTTTTTGGCTCGGGAGCTACAGTGTCGAGTTTACAACCCAATAAGCCGACGCCACCCTTCCAAGGAGCGGACGACAACTCTCATGTTGTCCACTTGGACTTCTATGGACTTGCGTATCTGTCGTCAAGGTAACGTAACGAGGCACAAAGTCCCTTTAACGTTCCACACAAGCAAATCGCAGAGACCTAGAGACAAATCAGGGGAGGCTGGTGGAGGTAGAGATCGGAGGACGGGCTCATTGTAATGCATGGAAAGGAATGAGGAATGGGTATCAGACACACGTGTTTGCATTACAATGAGCCCGTCCTCCGATTTCTACCTCCACCAGCCTCCCCTGAGACAAATATACAGTTGAGTTATAGGAGCTAAGGGGACCTTATGTTACATGAGCATTGAGCGCACCCACTATGACTTCAATAGAAATGATTCCCTATGAAATTGGAGATTATGTTATGTTATGGTATGTTGGCCAGAACTTTGAAATCTCCTCAGATATGGTCACAAGAATCACTTAGCGGGCTGTCTGGGTGTCCATGCTGAAGGTTTTAGGGGGGTTTCGGGTTAAAAGCATGTTCTCACTACCGGAAATGGAAAATCAAAAACTAAACTTCTGACCCGTAACAGGAGAGTGAGAATATGTATCTGGAGAATGGACATAGGCAGAGAAGTCATCGTCAAGTAGGCCTATAGCTGAGTTGATGTGATATTGCCATTGCCCCTAAAATCACCTGGAACACAGTAACTACACCGTTCTCACGGTCATACCGCTGTTGAAAGAGATTGACAAACAACCTGAGGTTCTAAATGACTGCGTCTTCAGAAAATCAACTCCTAAGAAAACATGACTGGAATGGCTACACGTGAATAGCATAGTCATTGTCTCTGCATATGTCTCAAGAAGCCACTTAAACCACCTTCAGAGACGAGCCTTCTTTTCACATTGTGAATGAACACATCCATTTGTAATTAGTGAAACAATGTGTGGCCCAGTCCTCCGTGTGGTTGGCTGTGAAACAATGGTTCCCTTGCATGGTGGCTGAGGTCATGTTGTCATATGCTCCCAAAGCCCACGCTGGAGACAGCAGACATGGGTAATTATGGGTAAATTAAAAGAGACGCATGGTTTCGCACTGTGTGGTTTGGTGTCACAGCTAGACCCTACAGCACATCTGGGCTGTGTTTGTGTGTTTGTGTGTGGGATGGGGTGGGATGGAATGGGGTGGGATGGGATGGGATGGAGAGAAGAGGATGAAAGAAGGAAGGAGAGAATGGAGAGCACCATGGCGCCTCTTCTCTTTGAGGAATGTTGACTCATGGAGTTGGATTGGTCTCAATAGTCTAAAGAATGACCTCCTTCCTACACCTTTTTCCCTTTATTATCTGCTCTGGTCTCAAATCATTTGACAAATACTCGAGGCTTCTGCCATATTGCTTTCACCCAGCCTGGTGCATATTTTCAGTGCACATGAACTGGAGTAGACAAGGGGAGGAAGCCAGGTAACTGAGATGCCTCTGTTTGTGTGTCTGTGGTCTGTCATAAGGGTTGAGGGACTTTACTTTACCTGTTCTTTCAGGTAGCAGAGACGGTCCAGGAGGATTAAGCCCTCAATGCAGGGAGCCAAAGTCACCTTCAGCTGCAAGAGGAAACAGAGATCAAGTAAACAGAAAAGAAAACAGGTACAGTACGTGTACGTTTCAATGGGATCAGATCCATGACAAAAAGGTACAGTCAATTAACAAAGGGGAGCAAGGCACAAGGCATGGCAGTAACACCACTGAAATCTGACAACCTCAGATCTGAAAAACGAGGTTTGGTTACAACCAGCTTATTTGTTTGAGCTGTGTGACTACCCTGAGGACAGTGAAGATCTCACTTGATGGGCTGCAATTTAAATGCATTATAGCTCTAGGTTTACACCAGGACATTTTTCACACAGAGCGCTTACACAAGTCATTGTAGGAGTAGTGTAGGCGTAAACCCAGCTTAACAAGGCTTAATAACTCCTCAGCAATACAAAAGACAGGACAAAGAAAGCCAAGGGGGAGATTTCACTTAATAACACCATAGTAATATTGTAAGGACCCACCATGTTGAAGGCTTCCATCTCACACATCCTGGGCCTGTATGTGTCATGGTAGCCCTGGATGACACTGTCAGAGAGCTGAGAGAGGGGGAGGGAGGGAGGGATGGAGGGAAGGAAGGGGGGAATGAGAGGAGAAAGAAAGAGGGGATGAGAATGAGAAAGAGGTGAAAAGGTAATGAAAGTGAGTGAGCAAGAGGGGGGGTGGGTGGTTAAGGGGAGAGAGAGAGAGAGAGCAGATTTATACCTTGAGGTGATATGTGAGTGACATGATAACACAAAACAATTGAACCTTCCAATCTGAGGTTTTACCAGCAACAGGGGAGAAATATGATCCCCCCTTCTTCACAGGGGAGCCAGGTGGGACATATTCCCTAATCTCCACACTCACTGATCGTTTAACAATGCCTGACTCATGATCCCCTGCTCTGAGAGATGAATTACTCCAAGCAGATTTCACAAATATTTCTTTACCATTTTCTGATTTTCGAGAGAACCCTTTAAGTTCATGTGTCAGTTTCAAAACCGATTCAGAGCAACCAAATACATTGAACTCTTGCTCAAGGATTCTATTCAACATGCCATTGCAGATAATGACTTTTGTCCGTTGAATTGCACAGTATGATGCCAAAAGGCCGTGATGGGAGTTGACATTTTCTCAAGGTTTAGGACTTAGTCCTTATAGACCATTAAGGAATGATCTCCTGATTTACATAGTACTGCAACTGCAGTGTGTGATTCCCACCAAGGATGTAAAGCTCTCAATGAATAACATTCCAAAGTCTGTTCCCGAAATTCCCAAATTCCCACACTGACCTTGGATTCTTCCAACTCCAGCCTCCGCAGCGCTCTCCGGATGTAGTCCACAAACGAGGTGGACTTGGAGTAGATGTTACCTACACGCTTCTCGCTGCCAAGGATGAAGACACCCACCCACCCACACACACACACGTGTAAGCATGCACACACACACACACACACATACATTTTTTATTAAGTCATATTCATTTGATTCTCTCTTATCTTGTGTCTCTGCCAGCTCTGTGATTTTCTTGCTACAACACAGTGGCAACCACAGTGAAACAGTCCCCCTCTCTCCTGTAGACAAACACTACAGCATTGAAGTGGTGATTTGATCTGTTCCACCATTATGCTATGTGATCCTGATGTCACACAGTTCCTCGTTGGCTACTGGGAGAGAGCTGTCAGTGAGAGCATTCAGCTTGTCATCGTGTGTGAGTGTTACAGAGGGTACCTCCCCACTCTCAAAGGACGTGAGCGTACGGTATACTGGAAATGTTTTCACCACGAACAGTCATTCTGCTTCACTTGTTATACCCTCTCAACAGACAATCACTTACACTGTGTGGTAGACTATGTTCCATTTTTTTTCCCCGAATGACTTCCTGACTCCACTTTGGCGATTTACTCTTTGTATCTGATATTGTAGTACCACAGCTGAATGTACTGTACGTGACTCAGCACTTGGAAGCGGAGCTTTCCATAATAAAAAAGGCGATCAGCGTGAACAGTTGAGAAGCAACTGTTAAAGAGCTTTGTCAATCATGCAACCAACAGGGCACCTGTGATCTGGTTGCTATGGTAACACTGCTTTATGGGGGGGTCCTCTAACTTACCTTAAGAAGACCAAACTTACCTTTTAAAGGAGCTGTAGTGGTCCCTTAGAATGACATGGAGGACAGCCCTGTAGAAGAGGGACTCCATTTGTATCTGTGGGATAACCCAAAAAACAAAGATCCTTTTGTTGCCTTTTTTTTTTAATCTTTCCTCAAGATATTTGTTCTTTCCCTGTTAATAATTAGGGTGTGTTTTTCAAACACATCGGGGAGATTTTCCATGAGAACCCCTAACCTATAATACAAAATGCACAATCAGACCTTCTTTTTTTATTTGAGACGGTGTTTAAACACGCAACCCATCTCTTTGTGATTACATTAATATTCATACACATTCTTTATTAATGGCTAGGACCGGATCATGTATCGGGTTTGGCCCGGCACACTATAGACAACAGCTCAGATACCTATTGGAACAGTAAATCAGACTTGATGTAAAAATCCCTCTGAGAAATATGGGCAGTTTGTTTCCATGCATCCGTATCGACTTTACTCTGGAATGTGGACAATAAAAACAGGATCTTAGTGACTTAGTTTGGGAATGCACATATGGGCAGTTTCTGGATGTAATAATATCATCGATCAGCTTTGATTAGCTTTGACAGGAGTGAATTTGTAATAGCCAGAAATGGATTGAACTGTTATTACACATAATGGCATGGTCATAGGGGAACTAGGACCTATGGTTTGGTGCTGATGGGCAGTTACAAATTGACTGTGTTCATATATTGACATTATAATATACTGCACTTACCCCTTGGCCTACTGAAACTCTCTCCAAAGCCTACAGAAGAGAACATAGAGAGCATGTCATTGCTTTTACAAAAGTTAGAACTCCAGAATGTTGTTGCCACCTGTGACCCGAACTGTCACATTCTCGTGGTCGCAAAAAGGTGGACTTCCAACCAACTGTAAACTAGGGCTGAGTCTCCCCACAGCAATCTCAATAGATGATTACATCAGCCAAACATGCTTACGGTACTTGCCGAATAAGCGTATACAAACAGTGGATTGGTGCGACTAGTCTCTTTTTTCGAGGTAAGAAAACGATTAAGAAATGCTGACAGATTGCTGCTATCCCAGTAGACCAGCATTGACAGACAGTGGGGCGTTAAAGGTCAAATTAATTGCTGATGGAGTCGTACATAAATAGCTGTGTGTATGAATATATACTCAGAGACTATGAATGAGAGTTCGCTGAATAAAGTATGGCATATATTGAGGCAGACTTACTAAGCAGGCAGACATCCTGGCATTCCTGCCACAAAACCAGGACTGGTCCCTCAGGTACTGGCTCATGGGGAATCCACACACACTGGTCGGAGAGTCTGTGCATAGCGCGCACACACACACACACACACACACACACACACACACACACACACAAACACACACATGCACACAGCTGTGTCAAAACTAACAGAACAATGTGTGTTTATACATTGCATGGAAGGTTTCGAATGCGACAGTTCTTGACAGCCTTTTTTTAAATTATCATTTCTAACAGAGTCAGCTGCAGAGGTCAGGGCTACGGAAATCCAAAGGGAGAGGGTGGATGAAGAGAACCATTAATGCTATTCAGAGGGGCCTCCGGAACTTGCTTTAAAGTCCCCCCCCCCCCCCCCCCCTTTACAAAAACCTGAGAACACAAGCGCCACGCTAATTAACCCATTAGCCATTGTGCCACGCTTACCTCCTGTCCGACACATGGGAGCAGCAGCTAGCCCCTTAAGTCTATTGAAGCAGACAGGCTTCTTTTTCAGTTTGACGGCGAGCTTACAATATGCGGAGAGGGCTGTTTACACATGCTAGCACGCTAACACGCTAGCCTAATCTCAGCCATGCTGACCACCACTGTGTCTGGAGGGGATCGCCCCCCCCCCTCCCCCACTCCCCTGCCCTCCTTTCCTCGTCTCAAACCCAAGTGTTTCTAATATCATAGCGTGCGACAGGGCGTCTGTTTGTTCCTGGCGCTCAGGAAGGAGACGTGGTGGCTCTAGGGCTCTTAGCTCTGCGTGTCGCTGAACAGCCTTTAAAGAACTGATGCTGAGGCTAGTTTTTGTTGTTCAGGGTAAAATGGTGGAGCTTGAGGCTAGGGTTGGGGATGCTGATCCTGAATCAGTTGTTGGGTATTACACTAGGTGCTTGAGGCCAAAAGAATAGAAAAAGCAAACAGACATGACAAGCCAATGGTATATAGACCAGTGAGTCTGGTCTCTAGTGTCGTTCCATATGACACATCGCAATGGATGTCTTCCTACACATCTTAAGGATCTCCATCCTCCAACTCTTGGCTCTTTAGCAGTTTGGATCCCATTTGAGGGTGAGGTAGTACACCACAGGACTTGGCCGGCGTCCCAGAATGCTTTGCGAGGCCGAGAGGGGAGAAGCGTGCGAGGGACCGCTGGCGCTCCTGGAGTGTTTTCAATCAACCGCTCTGATGTCATCAACGCAGCTCGAACGATGTAGGCCCCAACAGAGCCAGTGTCGAGGTCACACTGTTAACAGGGACAGCGTGATAGTAAGCAGCTCTCGCCAACGGCGCAGAATCACTGTTAAAAGCACGCAGGGATTATCGTCAGAGACAATGGACGCAGTTTCGTACCCCATAAAGGGAGGGGGAAAGCAGAGCAGGGTCATAGAAATACACAGAGGGAATTGTTACATTCTGGCACCTCTGTGTCTATCTGAAGATATGACAGTAAGGAACTCGTTGATACTGAATCTGTGTGGTCAAAAGAAAGTGACATCTTGCATTGGTTTGACTCCGCTTTTGATGTCACGAGGGCATAATTCTACACTTAACGGACAGTATGTTTTTTGTTTTTTTTGCATTGATTATGTGTAAGATGACGGCAAATACGAACTCCATGTCATGCAGAGTCGGAATATGTTGAACAAATCATTTCCACTTCAATCCCTCTCAATTAGACGGGTCAAAAATATCACATTTTCAAAGCCCTAAACTGTTATCCTGAAACTATAAATCCATTCAATGATTCTAGCAGTGTCTTTTCTCTTTCCTAACTGAATCTACAGAGGGCATATTGGCTGTGAACTCGTCATGCACTCAATGGCACTGACCTATGGACTAAGACCAGTACGTGTTTTTACAACGTCATATGCCCCTTGGGTTGGAGGAGAGTGACACAGTAGACACCGTCAGTGACAGAGTTATGATTAGCATAAAAACAACGGGGGGAGGTCTGTGGAAGAGTTACAGGCCTCCTTGAGGGGGAGGGAGGGGGGGGGATGGGGTATGGAGGGAGGGAGGGAGGGAGAGAGAGAAAGAGAGAGAGAGAGAGTAGGGCAGTGTAAGTCTTTAGTAAGAGTTTGGCTCTGGCTGGGACTCCTATATACAATGGAAACCATGTGTTCTCTCGAGGGGGGGAGAGACTGGGGGCCATGGCAGTCCCAAGGCATCACAGGGATTCAATCTCAAAGTCCTTCCTTGACTGCTTATGTGTTCTCTCCTCGCCTCCTCCTCTAAACGCATCCAAGATCTGAAGTTCCTCCCCTCTGACCTTCTCTTCCAATGTGTTTTACTATAATAATAATAATAATAATAATAATAATAATCATAATCATAATAATCATATATGCCATTTAGCTGACGCTTTTATCAAAAGCGACTTACATTGCAGTGAGTGCATACATTTCTCAGTGTATATGGTCCCAGCGGGAATCAAACCTACAACCTTAGCATTGTTAATGCCATGCTCTACCAACTGAGCCACAGTGTTTTGAGGTAGCAACAAGCAGGGAGGACTCAAGGAAACTATATTGCCATTAAATACTGAACAGAATAAACAATGTGTTTGCTTGCTATTCACTTTTCCCTACTGATTATTGATCTGCACGATGAGCATAAGTGAAGGAGATATGGTGGAAAGTCGCTCCTCGATTCCTTGTGTCCTCTCTCCTTGCCTCCTTCTCAGTAGGGCATTTTAGGACAAGATCAAAGGGGAGAGGCCTCAGACCATCTCCTCCAATGACTCTTGAGAAGGAGGCAAAGACTTGGCCAATGAGGAGAAGGAGAGGGGGTATTTTGAGAACATTGTAACAAAGCCAGTGAAGGTGGCCAATTATCGTGTTGGCTCCCCTGTGTACACGCACACACACACACACACACACACACACACACGCACACACACACTGTACCCCCAGTGTGCCAAGCTTTTCCCCTATGGGCGTGTAATTACCTTGTCCAGTGGGATCAAACTCCTCAGAGAGGAGGTGGTAGCAGCAGCCCACGCTGCAGACAGAGAGGAGCTCCCGTTTGGCCACAAACATGCGCAGGGTGCTAGGCGCCAGGTCTCCGCACGTGTGCAGGCCAACCATGACCGCATCCTGGGGTTGGATGACAGAGAGTGCTCAGAAATGAAATACACTGTATTCATGGCATCAAGTTGCGCTGGCATCAGAGAAGCCAGATTACTGACATATACACTACGCACACACTTGAAGTATTTTTTTCAATGGTCCTGAGAAGCACGACACAGATCGTGTGTATTTGTATTACTGCGAGGTCAGGTGGGTTTGAATATTAAAACATTCATTTCAACCAAAGCTACATTTGAATCATAGAGATCCCAAGTGTCCCTGCTACAGTGTAACTGCAACATTGACTGCAGGTAACAGAGTATCATTCACCTCGAGTTCTGTGATGATCTCTCGTAGCTCCGTCTCCGCTGTTACGTACGAGGTCAGGGGTGAGAACAGAATGCTGTTACTGTTATCCCTGCTTTGGGCCTTCCTCTCCAGGTTCTCCCTCTTCCTCCTCTCCCTCTCCTCCCTACTCAGCTGACTAGGCTGGACCCGGAGGGAGACAGGCTCTACCATGTCCACGGACAGGGCTCCAAAGAAGCCATCCTCCGAGGCTGGATCTGGGCTGTTTGGGTCCGACGTCCCCTCCGCTGGGGACCCATCCTCTGACAAAATTGGAGGCGATGATGTCATTTCCTCTTCCTCATTCAGTCCCACCACGTTTATCTGCTCCACCTTGTCTCTCCTCTCTTCCTCCTCCCCCAGGGTAATGTCCTCCTGGCCTTCCGTGCCTGAAGGAGGCGCCACTCCCCGAGTCCTGCCCGCCTTGCTGTGCCTCTGGTAGGCCCTGGAGTACTTCTTCAGCTTCCTGTTCCTCTCCTGGGCGCCGTGGGTGTTGGTGCTGGATGAGTCGATGCCGTACACCTGGAGCCCGTACTGCAGGGACAGGAAGGAGCAAAGGTAGCCCTTCCCCGAGCCCACATCGATCACCTGGGAGCAGGGGGAGAAGGGTTTACAGTCCAAATAACTTAGTCCTGAGAAAAGCATACTGAAAACATTGTTACAGTAGGTTGTGTTCATTAGGGACAAAACAGGGGAATGAGTGAATGAAAACAGATTTCCATTTTCTGCTGCAAAATATGTTGCCACCGCATGCTTCCTGAAGACAACCAATACCCTGGGACGGCTACCTGTTTGACTCTGCAGCGTTGGGCCATGCTGGCCACCACCTCGGACATGGCCTGGACCTCATGGGACTTTTTAGAGTTCATGAACTCGTCAGGCCCCACAGCTGCACCTGGAACACAGTCATTACATCACAAACACGCAATGACGATGATGTCTGACCTGCATAACCCTGCACTTAATGCAATTATACGCTTTAATTTGACCCTGAGAGACGGTGTTATGACAATGGTTATATGTTCAGTTTAATAAATTAATATACCAGCTGACTATAAAGAACCAAGGCCCTGACTTTATTACTGTTATTATATTATATTATTAGTTCACAGGGTCCGTATTCGCTACCTTCTTCCAGGGATGAGGCGACATCAGTTTCTCTGAGGAATAGCAGAAGCTCATTCCTGGTCATACAGACTTCAAGACCAGGCAGAGAATGGGCCTTGGCAGCCTCCAAGAGTTCAGCCACATCCACCAGCCGCTTTGTATCATCACAGAAACCAAAGGTGGTCTTGGCTTCTTCTGCAAGAGAGAAAGTTCTATAAATGTTGGATGTATTTCCAAATACTACAGAGGTTGACACACTAGGGAAGAAAAAAAGCACAATTCTGCATTGAATCTAACCTTCTGAGCACAGAATTTGAACACATAATCCTTAATGCAAGCCTTACCATTTCTGTGACTTAAATTATGTCCTGGCGCCCTCTTGTGGACATCATCCGAAATGATCGCTGACAACAATTCCACTGGTGGCACAGCCATAAACTGGTCCCATACATCGCGGGTGTAGAAATCCACTGTGTGCGCATTGGCAATATTTAACGAAACAGAGAGGAAGCGCTTAACTTCATCGATTTTTTTCTGAATCGCTGCAAGAGAATTAATAGGAGATGCCATTTATGAAAACTCATTTAACATGGACGTGCATGATGTGGGATATGGAAGGATTTCTCCTCGACTGTGCATTTCAGGCATTACTTGCTGAAAAAAAAATAAACGACGATCATTTTCTTATCCTTGTGTGGAGGCCATGTTTGGTGTACCTAAATACATTGAGCCCAATGAATGGTATCCATATGCTACACCAACACAAATGTCCTCCCTCTCGAACGATTTGCTCTTTTATCGATTGGTAATGTCTTATAGAAGACACTTACGTCATGACAATGCGACAGGAAGGAAGCACATGCAGGGCAGCATGAGAACTGTAAACACTTTACTCTTTAACTGGGATTTTGTTAGCATTGAGTAAAATGGCACCAGTAAATCAGAAAATGAATACCAAAGGTAAATTTGGCGGAAGAGGTGGCCAGAGAAGTCAATCTAACTCTCGACAAGCGGGTGGCACCGGCAAGAAGAAATGGGTCCCCGAGCACAAAGTATTCGATGGCAGTATTGCCGAAGGTAACTTGGCTAGCTAGCTATATACTAATTATGTAAATAAAATATATACTGTAGGTGTAGCTACTTTACTGTGCACATTCAGCGAGACATACTGTGTTATGTGTATGCAAAACAGTCAATATGTGCTGTCAAGGTAGCCCGTCAGAGCGAGTGTGTAATGGTTGCAAACAGCTAACTTATTATTTTAAGCAGTTATGTGAATTATTATTTGAACTACTAATCTGGGGATATGAATAATGTTACGACAGGAATGCGGTCTGTTTGTTCACCAGTGCTTTTGTGATTTACAAGACACAGTATGCGGATCAACCACTTATCCTGTGTGGCGAACATCACAGCGACAGCGCGCTCGTGTAGATTCTTCCTCTACATCAGAAGGATATGTCCATTCCTCACCAGAGAAGCAGCACAACTTTTGGTCCAGACACTTGTGATCTTTCGCCATGACTACTGCAACGCACTCTTGGCCGGGCTCCCCGCCTCGCCATCAGACCTCTGCAGCTCATCCAGAATGCTGCCGCCCTCTGGTGTTCAATCTCCCCAAATTCTCCCATGCCACCCTACTCCTTCGCACTCTTCACTGGCTCCCGGTAGCAGCTCACATCAAATTCAAGACCCTAGTGCTCGCCTACCAGGCGGCAATGGGAACAGCCCCTCCCTACTTGCAAGCAATGGTCAGCCCCCAAACCCCTGCCCGATCACTCTGCTCTTCCACCTCGGCTGGGTGCCTGGCACCACTGCCTCTACGTGGATGCAGCAGCCTCACTACTCTGTCACGGCTTTTCACTGTCCTGGCGTCCCGCTGGTGGAACGAGCTTCCCACTGCTGTCACGACTGCAGAGTCACTACCTATCTTCCGCTGTAGACTGAAGACCCCTCTCTTCAGGCTACATCTTAACTGTCCCTCCTAAAGACCTCTTCATCCCCACTACCCCCATGTACAGTTTCTCTACTGTAAATAAATTCATAATAAAAAAAAAAAAAAGTAATTCTTCCTTCTTCTAGCATTGTGACTGCCAATAGCCTAGCATAGATTACTTTTTCTTATGATGACTCTTAGATTATTCACTTGCTTAGACACATCCTATTTGTTGTAAGTCGCTTTGGATAAAGGCGTCTGCTAAATGCCATGAATGTAAATGTAACAGTATGTGGTTAAGTTTGACAGTCTTAGTTAAACCATTGTCTTTTTCCCACTTAGGTCAGGGCTTCGCCTTCAAAAGGAAGGAGAAAGTGAAACATGAGTACAACAAACTTCTACGGAAGGAGAGGAGGACGAACCCAGAGGTAAAATCCCAATACAGGGAGGAGTACCCTGAACACCTGAAGCATCTGTACATGGCAGAGGCTGAAAAACTGAAAATGGAGGTTAGGACGAACAGAATAAACCGAACCAAAGGCAGAATGGCAGGCCGTGTAGAAGAGGGAGCAGCTCCCATCGAGTTGAATGATGCACCAACGGACCAATCTACATCCACAGACACACAACCTGATGCAGCAGATGATGCTGTCATATCCCCCGACCAGACTGACTCTGGCTCTCTGCCCCCTGCACCGGCAGAGGCTGACAGGTAGAGCAAACCTAATTCAACCTGACCACTAGTGCTAAATAGTTCATGCTCATTGTAGGGCTCTCAAACTCTGATCCTGGAAAGCTACTGCTGTGCAGGGTTTTGTTCCAGCCCAGCCCACTAACATTGGAACACAATTAGTTGATCCAGTGTGTTAGTGCAGGGCATGAACAAAGGTATGTACACACCCAGCAGTGTAGCTCACCAGGAGTTGGAAACCCCTGTGCTGAATGTTATTGCAGTCAGAGTCAAAGTGCAATAATCCTTTGCAGTGCATTGTACAGAATGATGTCAGAGTCTATGCCGATTGCAGAAAGTGTTGCAATGCAATGTGCAGATGTGTTATTGCTGTTTTTGTCTAGTAGGAAATAACTGTTTGCTGTGCATTGACAACACTATCATCATATGTCATGCATACCCCACATTGAAGGAGTCACTCTGGGTTTCTAACAATGTGGAAATGTCTTTTTTCAGTCTCCCTATGAGTAATCGGAGCAAAAAGAAAATGCTAAGGAAGACGTCCTATCAGAAGACTAAGGAGGAGTTTGAGAACGTCAAAGAAAAGCGTGCAAATAAGAAAGAGGTAAGGAAGACTTCCTCTGTAATGCAATGTCTGCTATTTAGTAGGACTTGGTTTCATCTTTATCTGGGAAACAGCACCTTAATGTGCCCAGATATTTATGCTACACTCTTCGAAAAAAAACAGAGATAAACACTGTTAATAAAAAGGCTTAATAAAGAAACGCTTTGGTTCTGGAAATGTTATTCAAAGGATTCTCCCACAGGGACAGCTGGTTCTAGGTCAAACCTTTTTTTGACTGCAAGTGTTAAGGAAAAATGTTTCTCCTTGTTCAAAAGTACAGTTTACAGTAAGTGGTCTTGTTTTCTATTCCATTAGGAATTCTTGAAGATGAATCAACAGAAACAAGAGGCTATTCAGAAGTACAAACAGAAAAAATTGGAGACCTTTCAGATGCTGAGCAAAAAGACAAAGAAAGGACAGCCCAACCTTAACCTTCAGATGGAATACCTGCTCCAGAAGATTCAAGAGTCTGGGAAATGACCAGAGACTTACAGAGAATGAATGGACATTTTAGAGTGCACAGTGTAACTCCCACAGTTATTGTGTCATAGAGACTGTGTCTTTTTTTGGCCACAGAAAGAGCACTGTTTGTGGAAACTGACAGCGCTCAGTATTATGGTTGATTTTCAGTCATGTCAGTGGTGTGTTTTAGTTTTGGACCACAAGGTGGCATTCAATGAGATGTGAACTGTTCTTGTAAAATATTTAATTATTTCTTCCAAAACAGCAACCTTTTTATTAAAAGTTATTAAGAAAGGTTTGGAAATGAAAGTCTGGTTTGTCATTGCCTTTTTATACACATTTTTTTCTTCTGTTGAGTCTAACATTGTATGTCCCTCCTGGATTCTATTGAATTTTAAAGTATGTACGACATTCTACATTCTACATACTACATTCTAGTATGTCTTTCAGCAGTGTATGCAATAATCATTGGTCCTGAATATCTACTTTTTCATGGACCTGACAATATTTAGAGTGGTTGTTATTGATGACAATCGACAGATGGGACATGATTATTTTGAGCTTACTATAGCCTATGCAATAATCATTTAACCTTTTCATGACCTTAACAATATTTAAAATTGCGTGTTGTTATTGATGACACTCGGCTAATGGGACTTGCACAAACGAATGATGTTTTTTCATAATTGCTTGAATCCACCACAAAGGTCAACCCATTGACAATTAAAAGGGTGAACAAATTGGTACCCTCGTCCTTGCACAGGCGTTGTCATAGCCACAGATGATTTTTCTTTTGAAGTCCCTCTTCTGTGCCGCTTTCACATCTGTCTACTTGTTGCTTGTGGGAGTGACGGTGCATGCAGACTACGGGACGTGTGAATGCAACAAGCGGATTTAAACCCCTTTGGCGACTGCCCCATGACATCACATGGTTGCAGAATGACTTTTCAGACGTTCATTTGTGAGGCAAGACTTCCTAAATAGAAACTGCGGTCATTGCTCTCTTCGTTTTGCGCCATGAAGTGAGAAGTTTGTGCGCTATCATCTTCGTCTTTTTGGACTGGAGTCAGAATTAGTGGGTAAGTTAATAATGTCGTTTCTATCCTCTGTCATATCCGACAGTTATTTCACTTGCTGCTTTAATATTTATTGAAATAACACGCAATGATGGACTGAATTTGTTTTCGTTAGTAGTATATAGAATGTATGGACTTTTTTGTTGTTGATGTGAATTTGCCATATTGTCATGGGTACAAGGATACTGTAGGAACACATTCTGTTAAGGTAGTATACAACAAGTCATATTGCTTGCTTTGCAAACTAGGCCCAAACGTACATTGAATGCTATATGAGAGACATAGCTCAGGTTAGACTTTTTTTTATTCCTGTGTGAAAACTCTTTACAGCCATTGTATTGATAATGTGATGCCATGCCACATAACCTGAATGTCTTCATCTGTGGGCCTATGATAGATATATACAGTATTTGGTTCAGTCAACCCTTACAGAGCATCATGTTCTTTTTCTACTACTATTTTTTACGCCTGACATTTGTTCAACATTGATAGAGATCATCACTCTGTCATCCCCCCCCCCCCCCCCCCCAGAGTTAGCAGCTCTGGCCGCAGAAACCACTTCCTCTTGACTGGTGAACTGTGGCATTGGCCTACCTATGATGCAGTCAGAAATGTAGTCTTTGGCTCACTGAATAGATTACAAATAGACTGATAGCAGCGTCACAGGTTGTTACTCTCTTGACCATAGTGGACCTTTGTGTTCATTTGGAAGAGAAACATACTGTACTACTCAGTGATCAGTAACCAGGAGAGAGATGCAGTCGTAGCCTATGTTATTTGAATGCATTGGCTGTTTGGAGACATGCTACTGGCAATAGCCGACATCTCTAAGGTTTCAGTCATGAGTTGTGTATAGCAAGAGGTATTAAGATAAGCCTTGGATGTTTACATACCACTTTAAGTTGTAAGTCCTAAGCTTAAGAGAAGGGGAACTATACACCCTTGGGAACGCGCCTAGACTGCTGTCAAAATAAGTCTGTTGACACAAGGTGGTACTGGAACCTTTCTGACCATCGTTACTCAATCATGTTAACACCAACTCCTTTCCTGGTATTTAACACATACATTAGATAAGTGACTTAACTTAACATCTCTCAAGAGATCTTTTTTTCTCGTGCATTACATTGAAATAACAACCGACTACAATCGGATAACTGATGCAACAGAGGGGTCAGTCTCAAACGAGGAAACACCTTAAATTGTGAGTTGTCAGTTTGCTCACTTTAAGTACCCAATAGTCAAACACTTCAGCCTTTAGGTTGAGACAACCGAATGTGCAACAAACGGCTTCTTTGTCTCTATTTCTTAGAGGAACGTCCAAACAACAACCAGCTGTGCGTAGTCCCAAACCCCTGAACAATTCCTCTTGGTGCCATCCTCTCTGACACCGGCTCTTTCATTATGACCCCGACGGGCCTGGTGGAGAGACGATCGGGCCGGTGAGACTGGCCATGTCCGATTCCACCTTATTTCGTGCCACCAGAGTGAACTGCAGTGTCTCCGACATGGAGGAGGAGAGACAGGCGGACCTCCGAGGAGGGGATGCCACCGTTCGGAGCGGCTCCGACTGGGGCGGCATCGCCATGCTGGACAAGACCAAGGAGTTCTTCCAGACCTGTGACGTGGAGGGCAAAGGCTTCATCACACGCACCGATATGAGGGTTAGCAGAAGGGAGGATGGCTGGCCAGGTGGTCCAGACCTGTATGTCCTTTAGCCCACCCCTTATAGCTGTCATAGGAGTTGGCTAAAGCCCATACAGATCTAGGATCAGGCTGGGAGTTGCTGGGAGGGGTGGTGGTAGACTTTTACTGTGTTGATGATAATCGCTGCGACTCAGGGCAGTATACTTGACACGTTTGTTTTTTGTGTGTTTTTTAGTCCTCTTTTTCTCTCTCTCTCTCTCTCTACCCCCCCTTCTCTCTCTCTCTCTCTCTCTCTCTCTCTATTGATCCAACACTCATACACACACAAACAGCGTGGGTGCTTGAAGCACATTTATAGTGGGCGAAGAAGTCGGTCACGGTGACACACACTTAAGATGATGTCCCTTGGGAGTAATGGAATGAAGTGCCACATTTACACTTCAAACAAGAGGAGAGAGTGACATGCAGCAAGTGTCTTTTGCTGTGGCTCTTCATGTGTCTGTCACCGTGAGAGGACCTCTCCACCCGCACACTGAAGCAGCCTCTCAATAGCACCGCACCTTTGATCCCAACTGACACTCACACACACACACACACACACACACACACACACACACACACACACACACACACACACACACACACACACACACACACTATACTCAAGCTCTTGTTATTGTTATTGTTGTTGTCTGTGTTGAGGGGTTTTGTGCACACACTGGATGTACTCTGGTGAAAGGATTTAGGTGTAAACACTTCAACCACTGTTCTTGAACAAAGACAAACGTGCTATTTGGTGCCCCAACGGATTCTCTCTCAGCTTGTAGATATGGTTTATATCTCTATCTATGGTTTTCATGGTTTCATTTCAATTCCTCACCTCTGGTCCCATTTGTTACTCCTTACACGAGCAAGCCTATCATTAAATAAGAACACCCTTGGCATTGACCACAATTGGCAAAAATCCACAATATTGTGGTGCACTCTGATATAGCCTAATGTCTCCCATTGTATATCCAACTATTGCTATTTTCTTTTGTGCACGTTACCTAGTTACATCTCCATTGACAGAAAGAAGGGAGACAAGGTCAAGGTGGACAGTATTATGGCTGAACAAGGACATGCAGTACTTTATTTGTTATATTTTTCCTGTAGAATAGCTTGTTATTTGAATGGAGATCCTGTCCAGTGTGAGAGGAATGATGGTCTTGTGTGCATTCTCTTAGCAGAGGACACAGTAATCCTGACTTGCAGCACGGTAGTGACTGCATATTGTCATTGTGTGCTTTTCCTCTCTCACGTTGCTGCTTGTACCAAAAGCATGTCTGAAACGTGGGTGGGTAGTACACTGTAGGTGACAATTCTCCAACCGAATATGCATTTTATGTCACAGTAACTGTATGTTTTATCATTGTTTGATAGTTTTGTTGCTGAAATGTGTGCGTCTCTCCCCTCCAGAGGCTCCACAGCAAACTGCCCCTCACTGCTGAGGAACTGGAGAACGTGTTTGACTCCCTGGATACCGACAGCAACAGCTACCTCACACTGGGAGAATTCACCTCTGGATTCAGTGGGTTTCCTATCTCCCTGTTTCTGATATGTGCAATTCGACACAGAGAAATGAATGAAATGAAAATAGAAAGTAAAAGCTTGAGCAATAACGTTATATTTTTTACATTACATTCATACACTCATACAGTGCCTGTGCTACACAATAAAACTACTAAACTGTATGTCTCAATGTTTTGTAATGTTTTTCTTGAACAGGCGTTATGTAACCACTTCCTTTTGTGGGTCTGTCCTCAGGTCAGTTCCTGCATGGCCGGAGGATCTCAGTGGCTGAAGAGCCAAGTCCCGCCCCCACACCCACACAGAAGGTTCCAGAAGCCCTCTACCAGAGCCAATGGGAGGAGAAACTGACAGGGGGTGAGGATGATGAAGAGAGACACTTCTCTATGCTGCTGGACAGTCTGGGCGCCAGCAACATCTTTGAGGAGTAAGTCCACTTTACCTTACATCAGAATATTTTATTCACATGTATTCCCAAAACATCTTCTAATGTACAGATTCAAAATGTGCATCTCACATAAGCATCTTATGAGGGTCCATTTCAGGAATTCTAAAGTGTAGAAATCATGTAAAGAAAAGAGAATACAGGCACAAATCGGCTGGATGTGCACACATGACCTGCAGCTGTGTGGACCAACTCCAGTAAAGCTGTGCAGGATTTGACCTGTAGGATGTGTCTCAGCTTCCATTCCTTGTCTCCTCCACTTCCTTCCCAGTGATATGTGAAATGGCTGCATAGTTTTAACCCTGCTGCCCCGGGCAGGTCATATGTCATACAGGAGAAGAGATGAGGACACGGACCTGGGGAACATCCTTCACCTCTGTCTCTCTGTCTCCTCCAGCCCAGGGGAGGTATGCAGCCTGTGGGCCCAGCTCCGTAAGGATGAGCCCCAACTCCTGTCCAACTTTGAGGAGTTTCTGGCCAGGGTCACCTACCAGATCAAAGAGGCCACCCAGGAGAGGAGGGAGATGGAGAGTGCCCTCCAGAGGTAGGAGGACTCAAATGTTTCCAAAGAAATAATGCTTGATTTGGATCAATTGCAATTCAATCCCCTATCTGTTGAATTGGACAATATATCAATGGAAATGACCTCACATGCACGTGCATGTGAGGTCTGAACACATGCACACATGCACATTGATGTATGAACACATGCACATTGATGCGCCATGCAGATTTAAATTCTTCATGTCATTTGTCATTCATTGACATGTGCCAATGTGTGTTGTTTACATGTGCCTCTTGCTGTGGCCGTGGTCAGTCTGCCTGCCATCTTGTGTGGGTGTTACTCTAAGTCTCAATAGAATGCTCCCCTTATCCCTTTCAAATGACAACTAATCTGAGGGGATAATATAATCGTTAGAAATCTGACCGCTTTTAAGTCTTAAAGAGTATCGATGGGAAAGTTAAAGGAATGCAAATGGCATTAGCATGTTTCTGAATGAAAAGACCACTTGTACTGTTTGTGTGTGTGCGTGTGTGTGTTTGACATTTATAAATGGAAAACACTGCTGTAAACAGTAAACTACTAGAAACCCAGCACCAAAAAGAATCACTCGAAAACCTCATGACTATCAGTACAGTATGTCCCTTGTGCCACTTCCAAACAGCATCTTTATAGTTTGTTAATTAATGTATTTGATCCATTAACCCATCTATAGGAAAGCAGCTACACACGACTGTGAGATCCAACGTCTGTATGAGGAGATGGAGCTACAAATCAAAAATGAGAAGGAGAGGGTTCACCACAAGGTATCCCATACTGTGTTTGTTTTCCCACTTGTGTCCATGACCCCCTAGCCATGACCTCAATCCCTCGACCCTGTCTGATTGGTATTTCCATCAAAACGACACACATCCAACCCTAGCTGAAGCGTCAGAAACATCTCTTCTGCGTAGTAGCTGCAACTCCACCTTCATTCCCAGTTGAACCCCTACCTGCCTGTCTGTACCCCGCTCCTCTGGTTCCTTCAGGACTCTGAGCGTCTCCAATCCCTCAGTCAGGACCTGGAACACCAGCTGTCCAGTAAGGAGAGAGAGATGGACCAGCTCTTCCAGAAACAGAGACGGGTGAGTGTTGTAGGCTTTGTGGGTCTTGTAGTCTTTCTATCCTGTCGTACTGTGCCAGCACACACCAACTGCTCACTTACACACCTACAGGTGTAGAGCATAGTATAGGTCTTGAACAACTCAAAACATTTTCATACCTTGCTGCGGTAAATGTGGTAAATGTGACAACACATGTTTCAAGGTGAACCTACAGTGCTACATCGTACCAAGTTCATAAGTAATCAATAAACCCGTACAATGAAATACATTTCCCGAAATATGCCCCAGACGGTAAAACTGCATCCACTCTGCAGGAATTGTATGGCAGCACTGCAGCAAAAATGTTTTTACTGGCCTGCAGTGCAGCTTGACATTTGGAAGACCGATAGGGTGCCACTCTACTCAGCCTGACATAACTCACGTCCTTCCTGTGTTGTGCAGTCACGTTGTCGGCAGGCATCTCTCTGTAGTAATGCACCGCTTTGTTGCTTTTGCCCCAAGCTGGAGAGTCAGTGTCGCGATCTGAGCAGCGAGCAGCAGGAGAGCAAGGTGGAGAATGTCAAGCTGAAGATGACCAATGACGAGCTGTCAAGAGATCTGGACAGCACCTGTCAGGAGCTGGTGCTGGCCCAGGAACAACTGACTATGTTACAGGAGCAGGCAGTCAGGCTGAACCAGGAGAAGGAGATGTAGGTTACACGCACGCACGCACGCACGCACGCACGCATGCACACACACACACACACACACACACACACACTGGCCTACAGGAGCAGTCAGCCAGGCTAAATCAGAAGAGGGAGACGTGGGGAAACTCACACCATTAAGTCATGTATCATAAAGACACACATCATGATACACCGTATCAACACACACACCACACTTTGACAACTTTAACAACATCCATAAATACAATACAACCTTTTATATAAGACAGAGAGATAGACATTTCTATCACATTCACTACATTTCTATCACTACTCCATTTATAGAGGCTATCTGAGCCTGGGTACTGTCTGGGTCCTAGTGGTTCAGTGTGTGTAACTGTGCCTGTCCCCTCTACTCAGGGAAATGTACAGAGTGACTGAAGGACTACAGAGAGAGAAACAGAGTCTGATGAAACAGCTTGACCTCCTTAGGTAAGACACAAGCACACGCACACATACACACACACACAGGTTGCATTTGTTTGACAACTTTCTCTTCTCCTTTTATCTATCCAGAGAGATGAACAAACATTTAAAGGATGAGCGAGACATATGCTGTAGTATTGTAAGTCCAACATCAATGGAACCATATTCACCTTATTTGATTTAGAATCGGTATATATGCTGTATTACATGGCTGGTAATATCTGATAACTAATATTGTATCTGCTCTACAGAACCCCAGAAACTCTCTCAAAAAGAAGCAGAAGCAGAGAGCAGGCTTAGCCAATTTGTTCGCCGACACCAGCCTGCCAGCGAAAAAGTGAGAGTCGTTTTTCTTAGAAGTGGCCGTAACATGAATCATTGTTGTCAGGTGTGCTCATGTGTGACAGGATAATGGTTTTCTCCTCGGTAATATGATTGAAATCAGACATTAGATTAAAGAGGAAAAAAACGGAGGATATTGAATCAAAAAAACGTGTTGGAATTCAAGGCACTAATGTAGGGTTGATTTGATTGGTTTAGAAATCCTTTATAGCATGGGTTGTGGGAGAATGTATTTAATATACAGTCTATAGAATATGACACAATATATTTGAAATGCGTCTGAAACTCAATTTGTGTCTTCTCCGGTTCAAATTCATGAAATATTTTTTAATTGATTAATTCTCTGACATGAGTGCCTTGGATTTGAGATTTTCAACATCGACTTGAAAAAAAACAACACTTTTCTTGATACGATATCCTCTGTTTCTCCTCTGTCTCCAAAGAGCCCCGCTGCAGGACTATTCCTATCAGTCCCTCGAAGCACTGCCCTTAAAACACCTTCAAATCGTGTTTGTTGTCTCCTCCCCCTCATCTAGCGAGGATGACGATAACTCCGCCACAGTGTGTCAACAGAAGAAGGAGAACTCTGGGTTGGCGAATGGCTACGGTGGCCCACCCCTGACCCAGGGTGCTGATGGGAAGGCAGAGGTCAAAGGGCTCGGGCTTAGTACGGGGATAGGCAAGACGGAGAAGACTACCGCCAAGGAGAGGGAGATGGATAGGGTGATAGAGAGAGAGAAAGAAAGAGAGGTGGAGAGAGCGAGGGAGAGAGAGGGGGTGAAGAAGAGGGAGGAAGGGACAGAAGTGCTGGACGCTCCCCCAGACGGGTGGCCCCTCCGCAGGGTCATCTCCATCGAGGAGGATCACCTTCCCCACCTCCTCCAAGGAGGATCCCAGACCCTGCTGCACCAGCTCAGCGAGGAAGATGAGGAGGAGGATGAAGAGGAGGAGGATGAGGAGGATGAGGAGGGAGAGCAGTTGGACCTGGAGACGAGCTGTATCCGAGCCATGGACCATTCCCCTGTCACCCCCACCTCTGCTCCCACCCCTGCCCCTGTCGCTGTCAAAACAGTGTCATCTTCCCAATCTGCGAGGAAAAGTCGTTTCTCCAGAATGAAAAAAGCCCCCACATCCCCCCGAGGACAGCCCGTGGGCAAGGAGACCCAACATGTAAGTACAATAACGTCTTTGAAGAATGAAGGCAACAAGCTTACATTAACACTAACACTTAAGAACTGACTAAATTGGTGTCAGTCAACCTCGTGAAGGACTGGTCAGCTACAGTCCAGGGAGCAGTGTTGGTCCATGGACAGCAGGTAGAGAGACACTGGTCTAGTTCAGGTGCTACATTAAGATGTGTGTTATAACTCCTCTGTTATAGTACATAGATAACAGTGTGTTATAAATCCTCTGTTATAGTACGTAGATAACAGTGTGTTATAACTGAGGGCCCAAACTAAGTGGTGTGTAACCCTACCCCAGGAAGACACGACTAAATCAATTAGATACGGTTCTGTGATGCCAGGCTTGGAACAACAGCCTGTCATCATCTCAGTAACAATGTTACCAAAGAAGTGACACAATGTACAACCTCTGTCTCTGTCTCTCTGTGCCCTTTCTGCCAGAGGGTAAAGGAGGGTGCTGTGCCCACCCCTGACCGCCTGTTTAAGGTGGTCCTGGTGGGCAACTCCAGCGTTGGCAAGACGTCTCTACTACGATCCTTCTGTGACGGGCGCTTCAACCCTTCTACCTCCGCCACTGTGGGTGAGAATATAGCACGCCAACTCTCACTGCATGCCCTCAAATAACACTGTGGACCATCAATGGCACTCGTGTGTATGGATTTGTGTGTGTGTGTTTGGGGTGTGTGTGTGTGTGTGTGTGTGTGTGTGTGTGTGTGTGTGTGTGTGTGTGTGTGTGTGTGTGTGTGTGTGTGTGTGTGTGTGTTTGTGCATGAACCTTGCGCGTGTGTTGGTTTCAGTTAGTGTAGGTGTGTGTGTGTGTGTGTGTGTGTGTGTGTGTGTGTGTGTGTGTGTGTGTGTGTGTGTGTGTGTGTGTGTGTCTCCGGTCTGCCTGTGTGTGTGTGCACGTGGTTGTGTGTGTGTGTGTGTGTGTGTGTGTGTGTGTGTGTGTGTGTGTGTGTGTGTGTGTGTGTGTGTGTGTGTGTGTGTGTGTGTGTGTGCTAACCATCAGAAGATTGAAGGGCAGCCCAGCATCACATGAAAGAGCTTGTGAAGTCACACTGCCTGTCTCTGCACCCTGGTACACATTGTACCAGATTATGTCACATCTAATCAATTCTCCTCTCAGCTTTCATCTTACCCTCCTCATAAAACCCCCAAAATGTCCTATTCTATCTTGACTTAACTCACTATGGGCCAAAACCTGCGATCTGAGCGCATTATTACGTTTCTGTGTGAATTATGTATTTATGTCAATTGGAGATTTGCGTGACAATTTGCAAATTCTAGTTATGCAGATGTTATACATCTGAAAGTTTGTCTCTACTTTGCCTGGATTTTGTCTTTGAATGAATGAATATATATATATATATATATATATATATATATATATATATATATATATATATATATATATATATATATACAGTATATTTATATAACAGCCTTGTAAAAGAGCTACACAGTGCCCTCTAGTATTCATGAACTGAACCTAAAAGGGCTTTTCAATATACTACTGCTGTATTCCTCTTCATGCTGTTTAACATGGCCTGTAACTCACAGGTATCGACTACAGTGTGAAGTCACTTACCCTGGATAATACCCAGGTAGCAATGCAGTTGTGGGATACCGCTGGACAGGAGAGGTAAGTGACCACGTGGCCATACTGTATTGTATCAATCACATACATCATGATCAATCAAAGATATTTTGTATTGGGGTGACTAACTTCACTTCATCCACCCTCAATATCAGAAATGTTAAATCCAAATGTTTTGAAAACCACCGAAACTTCAACTATAGATTACTAAGATAACTAAACATAGGCTATGGTGCCAACCTGAACATTTTGATAAGAGCAAGGCAAAGCAATGGCTGGCAGTTGGGACACAGTTTATTATATTATTGTATTTATATAAATCATTTATTTATTTGCCAATGACGATTTAGTCCAGCTTTCTGACTATTTGGTGACGTTTACACAGGTATCGTAGCATCACCAAGCAGTTCTTCCGGAGGGCGGACGGAGTGGTGATCATGTATGACGTAACAGTGGAGAAAAGCTTCAAGGCTGTGCGACCCTGGCTGGCCAACGTTCATGTGAGCCCAAAATGACCTTTGACCCTTTGAGCCAGGAAGTCCACTTAACATACATGTACATTTAAACCCCTGACCTTGTGATTACATCCACTTGTGTTTACTTCCATCCTACAAGTAGAAGCTTCAGGTAAAATCTAGCAACAGCGAAGGAAGGGAAAGTGTACAGTATATAGCCTGCGTGCCTAGTATCTGTGTCACTGGCCTGGACTCAAGTGTGTGTGTTAATGACACAATGAATATTTATAATGCGTAATGAATATGAATGACCAGATTAAATCGTATTCCCTCTGACCTCTGTCCTACCTCCCCAGGAGGCAGCTGGAGAGGGCATCCCCATCCTTCTCCTGGGGAACAAGATGGACATAGTCGGTGAAAGGGAGGTGAAGTTCAAAGACGCTGAGATACTGGCCCAGGTGAGTCTGAATATTGATATTGAAAATCAATATTACTGTATCATAACACCAATGCCAGCTGTAGACTGGCTATAGGCTACTGACTAGGGCCTAGAGTTTTTCCTGTTTGAGGTTTCCAGGTGATATGGTCAGGAAAAACTATTGCCCATCCCTTTAGTTAATAGCTGAGGGCCAAAGTGATTTTTGTGTCTGCTCCCCTGTAGGACACCAACGTGATCTTCTATGAGGTCAGCGCTTACACCGGCACCAACGTGACAGAGTCCATGGTACACCTGGCAAGGTAGAGGAATGGGATGTACAGTAGTGTACATAGCCTCCTTTCCTCATCTGCATCAACACAGTGCTTACAAGAATCAAGCATATACAAATCAGATACTTACAGTGGTCCTAAAGCATTTGGACAGAAACATTCCTATACTTTGTACAATGTAATTTGCTTTTAGAATAAATCAGCGATGAGAACTACATTGTCTGGGATGGATATGATTCTTATAGTTCTAAATCAGCTTTTCCCCCCCCAAATCCAAACGTCAAAATGACAAAATGAGTTCTGGTCACATTTTAGGGGACTTACTGTAATTGTACTCCACTAAGTAGCACGTTAATGCCCATCTCTGCCTGTGTGTCTTTGTGGACAGAGTGTTGAAGGAGCAAGAGGACAGGGTGAGAGATACAACTGTCCTGCTGGAAGCCCTGCCCCTAAAGAAGAAAGCCTGCTGCAATTGACAGCCTACTGACTGAGAGAGGAACACTGGGAGAACCCGACTGTCACAGAGTTTTTTCCTGACCATGCTATAATTAAGGCCAGGCGTTTTTCCGAATCAGCTCACATGGTCAGGAAAAATGGACTCTATGTATGAGATTTGGTAGGATTTAGAATGGGATTGAGAAGAAAAGAAGTGATTGGATGGAGACCTCCAAGATAAGTAAATTAAATTCTATGTTCCCCTATTTTTGAACTTGGCGAGCTGGGACATTGAGATCAATGTATGGTTTGTGCAAAAGTTTAAGTTGTGTGAATGTCTATTTTTTTTAGTTTGTTCTACTGCCCATATTGTACATAGTACCGATCCAAATTGAGAGACAAATCACAGTGAAATTATTATATTAGTCTAGATTAATAGATTAAATGATGATTTTCTGAACTGTTATTTGGATAATATTGTATATTTGAAAAATGGATCAATAATTTCAATGTATAGGATTGTTGTTGTTTTATGCAGTGCTGATTGTAGTATGTCAATCTAAGCACACTGCTTTTGTCTTTTGTAGAATTTTTTTTTTGTAGAATTTCTCTGTAAATAGGACCACACATATTGATTTATCTGATGTTATCACAGCATAGGCCCAAGAATCAATCAGGTTTTCATGAACTGATCATAACACAATTAAATTAACACACAATTAAATTAAATCTTCATTCTTTACCAATCATTCTTAATTATTTTATTCATCTGTTTGTTCATCATCTCCCGCACACCACACCCCAAAACAAAATGGCTAAGTAACATATTGCACTTGATCCTGCAACACTGCATGTCTTATCGTAACATATTCTAAATTTCCCTCAGTCTGGCACCATAGTTATTGTGATTATCTTAAATAATCTAAACTTTAACATTAAACAATGATATCTGACAGAAATCAATTTAGAACAAAAAGCAAAAACACCAATATCAAATACCAACAAAATGTACATACTTGTAACTTAACATCATGACAATGCACTGAATGACTATCCTGCTACCAATTCCATAATAAATACAAATTTTACTCTGTGTTCAGATAGAAAGACATCCATGAGTCAGAACTGAAGTGTCTGCTTGTCCTTGTATGGAAAAGAAATGCACAGAGCTAAAACATAGACTAAAGTGGACCCATAGCAACGTTAACGACCACTGGACCAGTAATACAAATCCTTATCTAACAGCCTGAAGTTGTATTAATCTAACTAATTAAATAATAATAAAATAAAAATCAAGTTCATAGAGGATATTACATTCAAAGTCTTGCCCATCAGGGCAACTTTAAAGTGGTCAGGGAGTTGTGGCGAGTGATGGCGCTATTGCTCAAAGTGGCTCATCCTGATGACATCGCTCTCAGGTGCTGGAATGTGGACATCCAATCATATGTGTCTCGTGTCCCCCACGGGCCTATAGGAAGGCCTCTTGGAGAGCCTGTGCCCTGCCCCTCTCAAGGTGTCCAGAGGGGTGGTGTGGGAGGGTGTACGTCGCCCTCTACTGGGCTGTTAGCGCATCTTGTAGTCGTGGGAAATGGCTGCCTCGCACAATTGTCCTTTGAAGTCCAGTTCAAAGGTGAACTCAAGATCACGCTGTAATACAAGAAAAACTTGAGATGATATAAAAATAGACTACGACATGGACCATGAGAGTATGGTCAATTTAGTCTTAAGAAATGTTTATGGGATATAAGCTATGTACTATTTTAGGTTGTGAGGTAAAAAAGAAAAAAAAACCTAGTTTACACTACTTATCCCCTGCACTTGTGTGGGCTGCAGATCTAGTGCATATAAGCTCTACATTCTCACCACGTTCTTTTCGTTGGGCCTGACTGCGATACTGCCCAGTATCTCCTCTCCTTTTCGCACGGTCAGGTAGTCCTCCAGGTAAAAAACTGTCTGCTTCCAGTGGGTGCTTGGGGCGTCAGGAGCTGGGAAAGAGGAGGATGTGGAGGAGAATGAGAAAGAGGGAGAGATGTGGTGGGTAGAAAAGGAGATAGAGAGAGAGAGAGCCGATGAGAAGAGAAGAAGGGAAAATAAGGTTGTCAAAGACGGATAAAGGTGGAAAGAGAAGGAGAGGGTATGTGTGAGAGAGATAATCTTAGATGGAGCCCTGAGGGCACTAGTAAAGACAAATATAGAACCTGCCCTACTACACAGTGTTATGCAAGCACTAAGTAAGAGAACACATTAGCATAATGTTACATCACACACATCCAGTTACTGACTGTCAAATAGGGATTTGGTTTCTATCCCACATTGGTTATCAAAAGGAGAAATGTGTCTCGACACAGCACAGTGAGCTCATCCAGCACCGCCGGAGGGCAGACAAGATCTGAGTTGATTGGAGTCCACAAGTGATCATGAGAAACTGCACTGACCGCAATATGCTTTGATGTCCAGGGCCTTGTGATAGGAATCATTAAACTGGACTTTGCATTTAAACCTCTGTACTGGACTAGAATATTCCAAACTAAGCTACAGGTTGACTGATGGGGGGGAGTCAAGAGCCACTCTACCTTAGAACTGTATTACAGCTGCGTAGACAACCTGGACACACTGAACGTGTGTGGTCACATTGGTGGTGAGATGAGGCCTAACCTGTAGAGAAGCCGGTCTTCTTGTGACACTTGGTGAACTCGATGTTGAAGTAGGTCACCAGAGCATGGACGTAGTCGTTCTTCTGGATCTGCAGACAGAAGGCCGAGGTGAAGGACAGGTCCTCAGGCTTCACCGTGTAGATGTCCACTTCCTGGGTCAGAGGTCACAGGAAATACAGTATATCTCAGGACGTTGGTACAGAATATATACTAATTCAATGCAATTCAATAAGCTTTATTGGTACTATATATATAGGCATTGATTCCACAAGATCTATTGGATTCAGATCCGGTGACTGGGAAGGCCACTGAAGAACACTGAACTCATTGTCATGTTCATGAAACCAGTTTGAGACGACTTTTGCTTTGTGACATGGTGCATTATCATGCTGGAAGTAGCCATTAGAAGATGGGTAAATTGTGGCCATGAAGGGATGCACATGGTCAGCAACAATACTCAAATAGGCTGTGGCATTCAAGCGATGATTGATTGGTAAACATTCCCCACACCATTACACCACCTCCACCATGAGAAGGTGTACAGCTGTTCCTAATAAAGTGTTTGGTGAGTGTATATATACAGTATATAGATATAGCCAAAACAGAGGAGTTATACACTCTCTTTCTAACACTCATACGCACACTTATACACACATACACCAGGGTCAGACAAACACAAGCACACTCCTCTCAGAGATACTCAGAGACACAAACAGCATTTATCACCAAACCTCTGCCCCTTGAACCTCGTTTCTGTGGGATTAAAGTAGAGGAGATTGTTGTGATGCTTCATGACTCAGCAGTCATGCTTGATGAATCATGACAAAGCAGTGCCTCGTCTTTCATTACAGAAACAGAGAGAGAAGACAACAGCATTCTCTTTCTGGTCCAAAGCTTTTCACTCTTTCCATCTCCAACTTATTCTTATTCTTTCTCCTCTATTTATTTCTCTCTCTCTCTCTCTCTCTCTCTCTCTCTCTCTCTCTCTCTCTGTTTTGTATTTCCTTTCAAGCACCAGTGATTCCTGTGAATAGGTCTCTCTGTGCTGTGTCAAGGGTCTGATGTTTAATGTCACACTATAGCAGATTCTGAGTCATCACTGGAAATGAAATGGGATCTGCTGACGATTGCATTCCCTCGCTCACTCATTCATCCATCCACTCATTAATTCATGAATTAATCCATTCAACGTATCCATCCATCCATCCAGCCTCAGAGACTTCAGCAATAAAGACCTCTCACTTTAAACATATTTCCTCCTCAACAGGCACCCATACCTGTTTGCCCTACAGTTATATGAAGGAGATACTATATATTCATTGACATTTTATCTCGCTTCTGGCTGTTGTTATGACATTGGCCAGTCCTCTTGGGAAAGGACAAACAGTTGTGTTAAATCTCTATCTGTCACACAGACACAGGACAGAGCCAAAGCCATCTGTAATCTTACGGTCTAGGTTCGGCTGACGGGTCACACTGTGAAATCTGTACAGTCTAGACGCCGTCATTTACATGCAAAACACCTAGGAAGGGCGGTTAGTCTATTTTTGTGCCATCACAATTCACGGCAGAAGAAGCCTCTGTGACACTTCAATTTTGGAGGAAGCCGTTCTTCAATATTCAAGCGGCATTGTCAGATTATTGTTACAGTAATAAATTGAGCCACCAGCGGTGTCTGTTAATGCAGAACATCTAAATGAAATTGCTTCTACCTCATGCAGAAGCTGGTACACTATGTGCCTGGAGTGGTGCTCATCACACACACACACACACACGCACACGCACACGCACACGCACACACACACACACACACACATCCCATGAGGACTCAGAAGGCAGGAAACGCCTACACGGCATGTGTCCTGCTACAGTGCTTAGTCAACCCACTGTGATTCAGCCTGTGGGCTTTCACAGTGAGCCCACACATGCTCACACACACACACACATACGCACACACACTTATGCAACCCAACATGCTCTATTAGTGTGTGGTTCCCTGTATGTGAGCAAGAGAGCGAGAGATAGTGTACATCATTTTGGACATACTTCATATTTAATATTTAAGTAATATTTAAGTCACTTCTTTAGCAACATTGTTACTGCAATGATGACAGACTTTTGTCTGGCATCAAAAAACCTTATCTAATTGATTTTTTCTAATGAGAGAGAGAGGAGATAGGGAGAGAGTGTGTGTGAGAGTGAGGGAGTGAAAAGACATGAGAGATCTCAACAGAGAGAGAATCAGAAAAGGAGAGGGATACAGAATGAGCAATATATGATGATACCAGGCAGATACAATTGTTGAATATCAACCATAAGGCATTTTCATCCTGCAATGTGTGTGTGTGTGTGTGTGTGTGTGTGTGTGTGTGTGTGTGTGTGTGTGTGTGTGTGTGTGTGTGTGATCACTAACCTTCACAAGGCAGGAGTTGGTCACCACCTGCTTGGTGTCCACCACATCCACCAGGGGTTCCCTCATGGCCACGTTACGGATACAGGTCATGTCAAAGCCATACACATTCTCCCACCCTGTGACACACACACACACACACACACACACACACACACACACACACACACACACACACACACACACACACACACACACACACACACTGATACTGATGTCTTTGTTCTTGTGTTGGAATGATGTATGATGCTTTCGACCGATTTTAAAAATAAATGTGTGTTCTCTGTGGCTACCCAGCGGGATGAAAACTTGGGAGGACTTGTGAAAAAACAGCACAGCTCTAATGCTGCCAAAAACACATGAGAACAGTCCCGCCACCCTCGCCCAGTGTGTCTATCTAGTTCCTCTCTGGTGAGAGACAGGGCCCTTGAAATAGACTTCAGCCTCCTCCACCCCCTCCACCATGTCTGGCAGCCTCTATAATCCTTCAGTTTGGGTTCAAAAATGCCCAGGCAGGCTCTCCTTCCCATCTCCTCACACAGCCCTCTCTAGCTGGGCCAAACCCAGGGACTGTGGGGAAGAAGCCTACCGGAGGTGGGATGCCACCACCACCACCACCTGCTCCATATAGCAGCTAAAAACAACAGCGAGTGAGTGAGAAGAAAGAAAAAAAGAAAGAAAGAAAGAAAGGGTTTTCTTACAGTGAATTTTGAAGTCCTTGTACTGCCTGTCCTCGATGGCCACCACATACAGGGATGCCCTGTCAGGAAACATCAGGCCCCCAGGCTTCTAAATGGGAGAATGGGAAAACATCTATCTCCTTTACATACCAGCTCACACAGGCATTCTATCACAGTCACATTCATTGTCTGCACACCTGGCATGTAACTTTAGATCATAGTTATCCTAAAACCCTGTAGCAACACACACACATAAAAAGAAAATATCATTCTATGCACGCACGCACGCACGCACGCACGCACGCACGCACGCACACACATATACACACACACATACACATACACACACACCTACCAACCACTTGTCCCTGGCGAAGATAACGGTGTTGAGCATGGACTCGTAGAAGAGACAGTAGCCCATCCACTCTGAGATGATGATGTCAACCTTCTCCACGGGCAGCTCCACCTCCTCAACCTTCCCCTTAAAGATGGTGATGACTGCAGGATAAGACACAGAAAGTCAAGCACAACACATAACCCTAAAATACCTCAATATCATCTGGTTAACACTATACTGGTCTCATGGATGGTCAGTCATTGCATCCATAGCTGTGCCAATGAAATTGAGAGTGGTTACATTTCTCCGGCCCCATCCCTCAGCTGTTTACCAAAAAAGTTTGCGGGGAGACCGCTTTGTTGTTGTTTGAATGCCCCATTGCCCCTATAAACCTTTCAGTGTGTAGTTCTAAGTGTGTGTTCTAGGTGCTGCAATGTCAAAGACTTTAGAAACGACACCTACGTTATCGATTAAATAAAAATCCACTTATTCATGCCATCAGATCACTATGCGGGAAATTCAAGCTGACATTTCACGGTGCCCATCACAGACATAGAGCTCATTTTGATTGACAGCCAAGTTTGCGGTTGCTTTGTCTTGAAGGCGAGCTGCCAGAACCCAGTCCGGCTGGGGTGTGACAATAATGGTAAACTGAGGAGAATTGATTTCTCACGCTGTCTCCAAACTAGCTGTCTGGCTCACAACACTCCTATGGGCACCAGAGCTTCCACAGGCCAAGGACTGGTGTTGTAAACTTTTAGGTTCCCAACTGTGATAGAAAGTGACAATGTGACTTCCTGTGTGATAATGTGACTTCCTGTGGGACTATTTGCTCAGGAGGGATCAATACTGTAGTGTGTGCAACACATCCTCTAAACAAACTGGGAGGAAAGGGTTGCATTCATGAGTAGCTCTTCATGAACAGCTACCGTTGCTGAGTTATGGATGCAGTACTTGAAATATTGTATCCAAATGCTGTTTTCTTGATTGCAAGTGTTTTGAAATAGGGAGTTAGCGGTCATCTCAATTAAGAAAATGAAATAGCTTTGCCTTCATTCCTTTGATAAAATAACTTGTGTGGCCGTTTTTGACATGAAAAACAAAAGTAATCGCTTTTTCAGAGGAAATTTCACATTCTGTGTGATTATGACCAGTTAAACTGCTATAATCTACTCTACACCTTTCTTATCAAGCAGAGAAATGTTTTTCTCACCATTGTGTAGGTGATTGGACTTGATTATCTTCTCAGAATATTCTGATATACTTGAACACTCAATCTGGAAAACAAAACAAACAAACAATTTGACAAACAAACAAGAGAGCAAAAACACAGATATGATGAATGTAAGCGGCCACCATCAAGGTTGCACACTATCATCAGCATGCTGTACCAACAGCCACCCACGGCAATACATCAACACACCGCAGTAGCAATCTACCAGACCTCTCATCCAAGATACGATCTGTGCTTTATCAACATTATCTAATTCATCATTTCCATCCTCCCTCCCCGACAAGTGTGATATATGATTCATAGGAGAATGGATATGCGGGGGCCGGTAATGTATTTGCTGTGTGTGTGTGTGTGTGTGTGTGTGAGGGGGGAGGGGGGACTGTTCTCTTTGACTCAGTGATTCTCTGCATTAGAAATCTGGACGAGTGCCCAGAGATGTGCTGATGTGCTTCTGATGCTCATTAGCTCGTTAGCTCGTTAGCGTTGCAGAAACGATGCTACTGTAGTTACAAGTGGTGGAGGGTGGAGGGAGGTCTGAGATGGGTAAGACAAAATGCTAGCAGAAGCGGCAATTTACAACATGGAGCCAGGCAATGTGTGTGTGTGTGTGTGTGTGTGTGTGTGTGTGTGTGTGTGTGTGTGTGTGTGTGTGTGTGTGTGTGTGTGTGTGTGTGTGTGTGTGTGAGCAAGAGAGAGAGAGAGAGTCATTTTAGATCTACTTCATATTTAATATTTAACCACTTCTATTGTAACATTGTTGCTGAAATGATGACAGACTTTTGTTCCAAGCCTGGCATCAAAGGAACCTTATCGAATTGTTTTTTTTTCTAATGAGAGGGAGAAGAGACAGGGAGAGAGTATGAGTGTGAGTGAGATAGAGTGAAAAGACATTGAAAGAGGCAGAGAGTCAGAAAAGGAGAGGGATGCAGACAGCAATAGAGAGAAATGAGCAGTATATGAAGAGACGAGGCAGACACGACTGTTGAATAATGTAGTGTGTGTGTGTGTGTGTGTGTGTGTGTGCGCGCGTGTGCGTGTGTGTGCGTGTGCGCGCGTGTGCGTGTGTGTGCGTGTGTGTGTGTGTGTGTGTGTGTGTGTGTGTAAGAGGTTTCTCACCCCGTACACGTGCTTGGCACCCGCATTGGCTGCGAACATGGACAGGATGCCCGTCCCGCTGCCCACATCCAGCACTATCTTATCCTTGAACATGTGCTTGTTGTGGTACATGGCGTTCCGATAGGTCAGGGTACGCACCTCATCCTTCAGCATCTCCTGTCCGAGGGATGGAACACCATGGGAATGTTGATTGGGATTGGGAATGTCATACAGTGTACAAACATTTTCTATTAATTTCCTGTTTTGTTGCCTTATGGTGTAACAAACATACCACAGGATAGAGGTGAGGTGGTCCCTACATACAGTGCCTTCAGAAAGTATTCAGACCCCTTCACTTTTTCCACATTTTGTTGTGTTATAGACTCAATTTAAAACGGATTAAATTAAAAGAATTTGCCATCAATCCACACACCATACCCCAGAATGACAAAGCGAAAACACGTTTTTTTTAAATTTCAGTAAATTTATTAAAATGGAAATACAGAAATACCTCATGTACATAAGTATTCAGACCCTTTGCTATGACACTCTTAAAATGAGCTAAAATGCAAAAATGATTGATGGCAAATTCTTTTAAATTAATCCATTTAAATTGAGTCTATAATACAACAAAATGTGGAAAAAGTGCAGGTGTCTGAATACTTTCCGAAGGCACTGTATCTTCCTAAGTCTGTACACTAACTGCCTTTGGAATCTATTAATAGACAATGGTACAGTAGTGGCAGAGGTAGTATTTAGGCCATGAGCAGCTGCAATGCTGGCACAGGCTCTTAAAATAGAGACAGGTCTATATCACAAAGTCTTCTGGGATTAACCGATACCCATCTGTATAAATCCATTCACACGTTGGTTCGTTCTTTCTTTTTTTTTTTTTTTTTTGTCATCTATCGGGGACATTACTTATGTCTGCGTGCAGACAAAGACCTGACCCACATACTAAATAAGGACAGCATGTAAACTCGTCTTAGCAGGTCTCTGCTCCCCCCTCTCCCTTCTCCCTTCTCCCTGGCAGCAAGCTCACTTTCTGGGGATACAATTCTTCAATGCCACCCTCTCCGCTTCACCCTCCTACCCAGCACTAAGCTCACTATCTGGAGTGCAAGACCCCTAAACCGCACCCCCCCCCCCTTCTCCCTTCTCCACCCCAGGTACCCGAATGTCAGTGCCCTACCTCGTGGATGCCAAAGTGGGCGTAGGAGTCAAAGTAGTAGTCCCGTGATGTCATTTCCTCCGGGTTGAGCAACTTAGCCATCTTGCCCCGGCCGGGGCAGGTGGCCAGGGCAGCAGCATGGGGCGTGTGTGGGGGGCAGGGCACGTGGTGGCCAGTAGGCCCAGGTTTGGGCAAGGAGGCAGGCTGGACAGACTGGGAAAAGGGGATGTTGATAGGGTGCTGCTGCTGAGAGAGAGAGAGAGAGAGAGAGAGAGAGAGAGAGAGAGAGAGAGAGAGAGAGAGAGAGAGACAGAGAGAGAGATGGATGAATGGATGGATAGGCAGAGAGAGAGAAAAACATTTTTTTTTTACATAAGCACAGACAGACAGCATGAAAAAGACAAAGACAAATTAGAGATTTTGAATGGTGCGTTTAGAGAGAGACAGGAGCAGTTTTTCACTCACAGTTTCACTCACAGTATGGGTATTAGCCTTTATTTTAACGGGGTTGCTTCCTTTTTATTGTAGCATTGTATGGTTATATTTGGTATTTACAAAATATGAAATACATTAGAAACTACTAAAGAGATCTCATATCCCTGTATAGTTTACCAAAACGCCGTCCATCATGCGTTTTCACATCGGCGGGGCGAATGGACAGCACCATGCAGCACCATGGACAGCGCAAAGGAATGGCTGTGTATCCCCATACAAATATACGGACTACCTTCAATCAATCCATTTAACGTAACATCTTTCTAACTGTGATATTGCAAGTATGCTCAACAGTTCAACAAAATCAGCTACATGTATTCTGCCCTTCTCTTGCAAACGCGAATAGCCTAAGTGCATTTGGATTCTGCAATCTAGATGACCTCTAAATTGACAAAGAACAGACAAATACAAAGAAACAATGATTAATTAAATAAGTGCATATTTAGGTTGATTTTGTCATAATGAAAGAGCTTGACTGGCAATGTCACACTTTACATAATCTAGGCTACCGGTATTATTCTGACATACCTCCGAGTTGTCCGTCTCCGCCATTTTTCTCCGTAGGAGCAAGCAGCGCGACGAGTGCCTTAGTCCCATACGAGCCGACGGGATTTCTTTAACACGCTGAGGGAGAAATCTGGTACAAAAAGCCTAAACAGCTCTCTTTCGATGAGCCACAACAATACTCCTTGGAAATGTCCAAGGGATTTTGTATCATAAACTATGGGAACTTTTGATATCAGAAATATACAATGTTTTACATTTCAACGTGTTCACCACCAAAAAGTTATTTTGGATTTGCGCAACCTCTGTCTCAAATCGGCAAAACATCCAATAATCCATACTGTAAAAGTTATACTGGAGGTTTCTAATAGGCACTTGGGCAATTATGCAAAGGACACCTGCAATCTCATTCCTGTGCCCCCTGTTACGACCGCTACGAAAAATCAGCTCATACGCGGTCTACCCGCAACAGTTGATTCACGTACTTCAGACAACTCTTTGGCTCGGAACGCCGAAATCCTTAAACCCTCGCATCTTCACAATACCATCAATGGCCATCAGTGGACACGATCAGATACGCTACTCCGCGTAATGAGGATGCGTTCCTGTGTCAAAAGTTGAACTCGACATTGATGTGGAGAGCTGCACATTAAGGTTTGACATGAGTCGGATCGTGAACAGACGTTATAAATCGCTGCTTCCCACGCGCCAGATGCCTCTTCACCTTCCCACTAGATGTTCCCATACTGGACGCGCATGGAGATACCGGAGATGCTCTCGAGCAATAGCGAACCAATAAGATCCTCTGCTATCCGCTTTCGCATGATTCCCCACGGTGGCGAAATAATAGGCAGGGAAGTGTCTGTCCTTGCGTTTCTCTTACTCAATAGAACTATATAAACATATTACCACTCACACAGGTTATCAAATATTGTATTTATAATGTTTGACAATACATTTCAATGAAATTCAAATGTTTAAAAAGGCCCTCTATATCTAGTTAAAAAAAAAAAAAAAAAAAACATTCCCAAAGATCCACTAATGCCCCGTGAATTACAAATTCAATAGCTATTCCATCTTTGATACCAAAGATCTTCCTATCTTAAAGGAAGAAAGAAAGAAAGCAGCTTACAGAATCAGTATAACTCTGCATTGTTCTTCCTGAACTTCAGCCCACTGTATTATTTTTTGCAAATCAAATCATGACAAGTGCCTCAAGACTGAAATCTCGTTAGAGGCCAACAGCTGCCAAAAGAACTTGCTCCTGTATATAGATTGAGGAGGTGTGAGTTTATTGTGAAGCAGCTTTACCCACATTACCACTGCCTGCTACCACCCACTCCCCTGCTTGTATAATGCCTCAACTGGGGCAGGTGCTGATTGATTCATCCATACCCAGATGCACAAACACAAACATGTACACATACACACAGACACACACACACACACAGACACAGACACACACAGAGAGAGAGAGAGAGAGAGAGAGAGAGAGAGAGAACCACAGAAAGAAAATAGAATATCTGTATCTAAGCCCCTTGAAATATTGTACTAGAAGAAAAAAATAATCTATTTTTCATTACACAAGGACAATATCCCTTTCAAATAACAAAAGCCCATCCCTGCACAAAGGTGCTGTAACTTCACAGTCATACTGTATGCATGAGCATTATGAGCTGTGCTCAAGGACACCAGCCTACGCACCAGCCTCAAGGGTACCGCTTGTGCACAGGCACACACACACACCCGCACACGCACCCGCAACCGCACGCACACACACACACACACACACACACACACACACACACACACACACACACACACACACACACACAGCTTTAGTATGTGCAAGCCATGAGAGGTAGTGGGTGGACTATTATCGATTGCCTTTTATGAGTTTCAAAAATGTTGAGGAATGTGATTGTATGGGCAAAATATGTGAAACCATTGTTAAGTATCGCCCAAACTGATTTTTAACAATCCTTACAATGCCCACATACTTTTAGGCTACTTGTCCATTAAGCAGGGATAGATAGATGGCCATTAAGCAGGGATAGATAGATGGCCATTAAGCAGGGTATAGTGTTGCGTAGCTAAATCTCCAATAACAAGTCAAAATGAAGCCAGAAAAGATGCTATGTCTTATACTGTATAATGCATTTCAACTTAATTTTCATGTTGTCAAATAAGAGAAACCACAGAAGCATAGAGATGAGAGATAAGATAGATAAGAGATAAGAAACAAAGAGAAAAAAGAACCCACACGATTGCAGTTACAATTGACTATAATTGCATAATATTCAATGATCCAGCTCTTTATCCGTTCCTCAACCAAATAGTCCAGTATCCATTTCCATGTGATAGTACAGACAGATCAGATCAGTCATACAGTACACCCCCATCATAATTAAATCATATTGCATTGTTACACCAACCAATAAATGGTACCTCAATGAAGGTCAACAAGTTTTACAAATGCTGAGGAAATGTCTGTTGTGATGTTGTGATATCATGGGTAAGCCATAGTGAGATACTGCCCACATAGATTTTTTAAAAGTTAAAAGTTTGTTACATAAAAGACAAAATAAAAGATCCCATGATGCAATTTATCATTTAATGTCTAAATTATCAAATCGAAAAAACACAGAATTAGAACACGAGAGATCAGAAAGAAAGCATTTAGTATTCTGTAAAAATAAACCATAGAAATTACAGAGGGGTCAGTGTAGTGAAACCATGTGACATCCCAAAGGCCTCTTATAAGAGAATCTAAGATGTTTATCATGGGAAAAGCATAGCAAATAGTTTTTCATTATTATAATGTGACACAACAAATCTAAAGTTCTAAATTTTACAAGTTCAGTAAATTTGACAGGTCAGAACAGTCTTTGTGATTGACAGGAGAGATAATCAGAGGGGCAGAGTTACCACCATCATTTGGTTGAAGACAGAAGAATGGGTAAAGTTTCTCAGTGAAGATGCAACCTGTGAAAGAGTAGATATGAGACCTAGCCTCCACATCATAAAAGGATACCTGACCCTCCTCATAATCCACAAACACCCCCACCTTCTGGAGCTTCTCTTTCAGGGAGAGGGGGACAGGTGTTTCTTCGACAGCCTTATATTCATCTCCATTCTCCAGCCACAAGGTCCAGTAGCCATACCCAGGTGAGAGTGTAATACTCCCCTTTCTGTTGATGGACTCTCTCGCCACTCCAACAGCCCAGTCCATCTTCCCCTTAACCTGCACCTCATAATAAAATCTCCCTGTAGCGAACCCCTCCTTTACCAAGACACTACCAACACAATCAAACCTCTCTGGATTGTCAGGGAGATTCTGAGCTTTGTATCCATTTCTCACTTGTTTCCCATCCTCAGACAGGATGAGAGATGTATGTGCTGTATCAGGGTCCAGAGTCACATTCACTGCATACTGCTGCATTCTCTTCAGTTTGACTTCAGGCAGCTTCTCCATCTCTGTATTCAGTGTCTCCTCCAGCTGAGACACAGCTCTCCTCACAGACCCCACATTCAGATCACGTTGAACACTGATTTTATACCAGTCCTTGGTGAGTGGAAGGTTACAAAGGGATGGGAAGCTCTGAAGGAGATGGATATGATCTTCGGTGTGTGAGAGCTCCTCCAGCTCAGTGCTTCTCCTCTTTAACTCAGTAATTTCTTGCTTTAGCTCTTTAATGAGCTCTTCAGCCCGCCTCTCTGCTGATTTCTGCTTCTCCTCAATCACCTCAATGAGTTCAGCCTGGCTTCTCTCAATAGAGCGCACCAGAGCAGTGAAGACCTGCACGCTGTCTGATATCTCTCTCTCTGTGTCTCTCTTGCTGAGCTCTACTGATTGTTTGATCTCTTTAACCTTCTGAACTCGTGAATGCATTATCTGCTGCACTTCTGCCATCATCCTTCCCAGTTTCGCCATCTTCTCTCCATACTCTTCCTCTATAGGGACGGTGTTGTGAGTTGTGTGGTCTGTTTTGAAACATAAGAAACAAACACAGGTCTGGTCGCTCCTACAGAACAGCTCAGGAGGTCTCTCATGCTTCTTACACATTCTGTCTTCCAGGTTCTCTACAGGGTTGATCAGCTTGTGTCTCTTAAAGGCAGCGATTCTCTGATGAGGCTCCAGGTGAGTCTCACAATAAGAGGCCAGACACACCAGGCAGGACTTCAGGGCTTTGAGCTTGGTCCCAGTGCAGACGTCACAGGCCACTTCTCCAAGTTTGACAGGATGTCGGTCTGGGCTGCTGGTAACTGTCACTTGAACTGACTTCCTGAACTGAGCAGCCATCTCAGAAATGAATGTATTGACAAAGAGATCTGGTCTCTTCTCAAATGTTTTTTTACACATTGGACACTGGCACAGGTCATTGCTATCCCAGTACTTTCTGATACAAAATACACAGAAATTGTGTCCACATGGAATTGTGACAGGCTCAGTGAACACATCCAGACAGATAGAACACAGGAACTGCTCTTCAGACAGGAGACTGCTGCAGGTAGTCATATCTGAACAGAGACCAAAAGTATAATTATAAGTTATTTCCTGAAATAACCTAGTTTTGGCTTTTGAGTTATTAAAATTGATTTATTAGATTAGATCAATCAATTACAGAACACATAACAACCAGTAAAAAATGTCTAACCAGAGTCAGTCATACTTTAAACATTGACGTTTATAAGGTTTATCTCACCTGTCCAAGTGAATCTCTTAACTTGTGTGTCTGTGAGAGAGTGAGCCGTCTCTATTATTTCTATCTATGTTGTCAAAAGAGACGCTATGGACTGTCGTATTAAAAGATATTCGAAGAGCTGGAGAGTTCGCTCCGTACACAACGCATGTTTCGTTTCACCACTTTAGTTTCACTTCAGCAAAGTGACGTGAAATGCGCCTCCCCAAACAGCTGGAGCAGAGTTAACCCTGAACTATCTCTCATCTTGATTAACTGGATTACGGCAAGGATTTAAAAATGATAACCGAGAATCTGATGAATTGTCCAAATAAAGAGGTGTCGTATATCTGCACAGTGAATGTCATTCATTCTATTACAAGTTTGGACAGACAGGCAGACAAGCACACTGACATACGGACGGACCGACAGGTGTCCCATAACAGGTGACTTTATTTGTCAAGTTGGGAAATTAATGTTTGATATGTGCAGTGGTAAGCCAAATAAACCACTAAATAAACAGATCAGTCATACAGTACACCCCCATCATAATTAAATCATATTGCATTGTTACACCAACCAATAAATGGTACCTCAATGAAGGTCAACAAGTTTTACAAATGCTGAGGAAATGTCTGTTATGATGTTGTGATATCATGGGTAAGCCATAGTGAGATACTGCCCACATAGATTTTTAAAAAATTAAAAGTTTGTTACATAAAAGACAAAATAAAAGATCCCATGATGCAATTTATCATTTAATGTCTAAATTATCAAATCGAAAAAACACAGAATTAGAACACGAGAGATCAGAAAGAAAGCATTTAGTATTCTGTAAAAATAAACAATAGAAATTACAGAGGGGTCAGTGTAGTGAAACCATGTGACATCCCAAAGGCCTCTTATAAGAGAATCTAAGATGTTTATCATGGGAAAAGCATAGCAAATAGTTTTTCATTGTTATAATGTGACACAACAAATCTAAAGTTCTAAATTTTACAAGTTCAGTAAATTTGACAGGTCAGAACAGTCTTTGTGATTGACAGGAGAGATGATCAGAGGGGCAGAGTTACCACCATCATTGGGTTGAAGACAGAAGTATGGGTAAAGTTTCTCAGTGAAGATGCAACCAGTGAAAGAGTAGATATGAGACCTAGCCTCCACATCATAAAAGGATACCTGACCCTCCTCATAATCCACAAACACCCCCACCTTCTGGGGCCTCTCTTTCAAGGAGAGGGGGACAGATGGTTCTTCAAGGGCCTCATATTCATCTCCATTCTCCAGCCACAAGCTCCAGTAGCCATCCCCAGGTGAGAGTGTAATCTCCCCCTTTCTGTTGATGGACTCTCTCGCCACTCCAACAGCCCAGTCCATCTTCCCCTTAACCTGCACCTCATAGTAAAATCTCCCTGTAGCGAACCCCTCCTTTACCAAGACACTACCAACACAATCAAACCTCTCTGGATTGTCAGGCAGATTCTGTGGGGTTTCTCCTGTTGTCACTTGTGACCCATCCTCAGACAGAATAAGATATGGGTTAGCGGTATCAGGGTCCAGAGTCACATTCACTGCCAAGTGTTGCATCCTCTTCAACTCAGCGTCACAAAACTTCACTTTTCTTTCTATCTCTTTACTTAATGTCTTCTCCAGCTGACACACAGCTCTCCTCATAGTCCCCACCCACAGATTATTGTCTACACTGTTCTCAGACTTGGTGTGTGGAGGGGTGCACAAGGTTGGGAAGCTCTGGAGGAGGTGGAAGTGGTCATCAGTGTGAGACAGCTGCTCCAGCTCAGCGCTTCTTCTCTTTAGCACAGCCATTTCCTGCTCCAGCTCTTTAATGAGCCCTTCAGCCCGCCTCTCTGCTGCTTTCTGCTTCTCCTCAACCACCTCAACGAGTTCAGCCTGGCGTCTCTCAATAGAGCGCACCAGAGCAGTGAAGACCTGCACACTGTCTGCTATCTCCCTCTTTGCTTCTCTCTTGTTAACCTCTACTGAGTGTTTGATCTCTTTAACCTTCTGAACTCGTGTTTGCATCATCTCCCGCACTTCTACCATCATCACCCCCAGCTTTGCCATCTTCTCTCTATATTCCTCCTCTATGAGGACGGTGTCATGAGTCTTGTGGTCTGTTGGTATACACAAGACACAAACAAAGGTCTGGTCACTCCTACAGAACAGCTCAGGAAGTCTCTCATGCTTCTTACAAATTCTGTCTTCCAGGTTCTCTACAGGGTTGATCAGATTGTGTCTCTTTAAGACAGCGACTCTTTGATGAGGTTCCAGGTGAGTCTCACAGTAAGAGGTCAAACACACCAGGCAGGACTTTAGAGCCTTTAGTTTGGTCCCATTGCAGATGTCACAGGCCACTTCTCCAGGTCTAGCAGGGTGTTGGTCAAGGCTGCTGATAGCATTCAGTTGAACTGACTTCCTGAGCTGAGCAGCCATCTCAGAAATGAACATATTGACAAAGAGATCTGGTCTCCTATCAAATGTTTTTTTACACATTGGACACTGGCATAAGCCATTGTTATCCCAGTAATTTCTGATACAGGCCATGCAAAAGTTGTGTCCACATGGAATCACAACAGGCTCAGTGAACACATCCAGACAAATAGAACACAGGAACTGCTCTTCAGACAGGAGACTGCTGCAGGTGGCCATATCTGGACAGAGATCAAGAATTAAATTATAAATTACTTCCCGAAAGTACCTAGTTCCAGCTTTTGAGTTATTAACATAGCTTCATTTGATTATATCAATTTTGGCACACATGTTTTCACTCTGTAGCAACCAGTAGAACATGACATGTACTGTAATCAATGTTGATACTATTAAACAATGACGTGCCCTTCAGGCAGGAGACTGCTGGAGGTGGCCAGATCTGGGCAGAGACTAGTAATTAAATTATAATACAATTTCCTGAAATTACTTCACTTCGAAATGGTTTCAGCTTTTTCAGCTGTTAACATAGCCCTGTGAGATGAGCCACGCCATCTAACAACTAGTAGAAAATGACGTAGTGTATGTAAACATACAGCAGGCTAAACAACTCACCTGTGTGTGTCTGTGAAAGAGTCGGGGTGTTGTCTCTGTTATGTTACCAAAAGAAGCCCACAGTCAGAGACTCTGTGTTGTGGTATAGTGAGATTACCAATGTGTTTGAGAGAGATTAGCGTCCCGTACACAAGGACATATCCTACCACTTCAGTTTCACTTTAGCAAAGTGACGTTGCAATGCTTCTGCTCTTCCTGGAGTGGACTTAACCCTTTGAACCCTGTCTCATTTCTATTGACTGGATTTATGGCAAGGATTTGAAATGGATAACAGAGAATCACACACGCGCGCGCGCGCGCACACACACACATGTTTGGTGTTTGGTTTCTCCACGGCCAGTCTGTATTTGACTGTGGCTTCTCATCCATGCCCCCCCCCCCCCCCCACTCGTCGTCAGGGAAGGCATTAAAGAGTTTAACAGGCTACAAAGGGACGCTATAAACTAACGATGGTGAAACGGGGCAGGACAGACAGGCGCATGGCGAGGAATAGAAATGAGCTGACTTCTAAAGGAAGCGTACTAAGTATGTCGTTTATTTGTCTTTCATTTTCGATAGTATCCGTACAGTAGGTGGTGTAGGGCTACTGTCAAGTGGGCCGTGATTAAAAAATACCAAATTGGCTCCAGAATTTGTAGCTAATGATAACAACTCTCACAAAATCATCATGGTCAGGGTCAATTCTTCTTATTACCCTAAGTGAAAAACTGGCATGATGGATACTGCACCCTCTAGTAATGTTGTTTGGGTAGACTGATGACAGGTGACTACCACACTGACCCTTCCCCAGTAGGAGTCCATCGAACCTTAATGGGGGTTATGGGCTTATTGGGTTACTGAGATGTAGTTAGAAACAGAATAGCCATCCTGTTTGTCAGAAAGCTACAGTAGAACTCTGAACACAATATTTTTCATTCTAACATCTGTGAGTTATTAACTAGGGCCTAGGCATATGCTTAGATTGTGACACACACTGCACATGTAGATCTGAGAGGACAAGAGTCAATTGACTTGCTCCCGAATTCAATAAATTGCAGATAAAGGGCTTCAGGGATAACACAAAAAAATAAGAAAAATAAATATTGTTCTTATGTAGGAAGAATGTTGAATTTGAAATGCTCAACAAATCAGTTAGGCTGCACACTTAGACCTGATTAAAATGAGGCCCTGGGAGTCGTATATAGTTACTCTCCCTATGGGTTTGATAAGATATTGTTTTGCAAACAATGAAAACTGTATCAGGAAATGCAAAAATATAAATTGAAATCTGTCTCCATGACAATTGGGTAACAAGCACTTAACCCCAGGTATCCAGCGGGAGGTCTCTCTCACATGAAGTACTCCTTTCACGAGAACAATAGGGAACCTGATTTCCAATCTAACTCTTTCTCCGAGCACATTTCTTTTGGTCCTCACATTGTCAGGTATAGACCTAGCCATGCTGAGAGCTCGTACTTTTAATTTGTTCCTGGGGATATTTAATAGACCTCTGTCACTCCTTCTTCATTGTCTAGCCCACCCTAATACTCTCCCCCAGCATTCCCTCATAATTGACTCCACATAAATAACCGCCAAACCATGCCAGTCGAATCAATGCTGTCCCACTCTCTGTGAAAATGTGAAATTAGCCTTTGACTACAGGGATTGGGGAGGTCTGCCACTTAATCAGTAGCTTGGGTGCTTTGTATAATGAAGAGGGAGTTGCTGATAAAATCACCCTCCTTGTTCTTGACCACTTGATCAGGATGGGTGATGTGAAGTGTCTATGCCTAAAGTAAAGCTTCTAAAATAATCACATATGTATAAGATGTCAAAGCCTATATACAGTATATGGCCATCTGAGTCCACATTTTACATTAGAAAAGCCCATTTGTCAGGGCTGGTGATTCAAAAGCCTGTAACAGTAACTTGAAAGGAAATATACCCCTAGATTCTGACTCACAGATACATAAATGACATTTATTTCTTCATCATTTACACAATTACTGCTTAATTTTAGTTTGGAGGCTGTTTTTAAAGAAATATATCTAACAATAAGACTAAATTATTTGACCTATTACTTATAGGCGATCTAAAAAGAACAGGCTCCTCACAACTAACTTTATTGGCTCCATTTGTGCATACAATTACAATGTAATAACAATATTGTAATATTGTATCAAGAGTCCTAACATCAATGGTTCTACTACAGTGTGTAGGCTATATTTGCATCCAATCAATGAGCGGATAGTGGTTTCATTTCCTTTTCACCCCACAATGACCCCTCATTCCTCCTGGACTGGACGATAGGGAAGCAACAGCTCGTTTGAAAACATTGATTAAATCCTACGGGCTACGCAACAGTAACGGGACTACTATTTTTCCAATTAATTCACAAAAGAAAGGGGGATTTGGTGAGTAGGTTATTTTCATGATTCGGCTACTTTCCAGAACTGAGATGCAAGCAAAGCGTCAACTTTCTCTACTTAACGCAGGTGCAATGGGATTTTATTTTCGGGACGCCTGTATACGGCCTCCGAAGGTAGCGGATACCCTTTGAATGAATACTCATTTGATATTTCAAAAATATAGTCGACAGAATAGACAACAGTTTTCTATTTCAGATCTGATCAAAGTCCGAATGTGAGAGGGAGTCTGCAAACCACAGCTGAACTTGCAACGGTGAATATCGCAATAGCCCATGAATACAGACCAGTAGGCTTTTTTACGAGATGACTCAAGACTCAAAACACTGATACGCATCTAACATCTGTAAACATCAGACACCATCTAAAGCGATTGTTTTTGCGGTTAGAAATCGATTTCAGCGATCTCGCCGGTGTCATATTGCCTCTATTTTGCCTCTCACAATACATGTCAATAATCAAGCGAAACATCTGCTATAAATCACCTCTAGATCAGCATAACATGTACTGTACAGAAGCCTGTATATGCGAGTTTGACGACTGTGTCTCTCTATTTGCCGACATGTGTTATTAAGGCGTCATAACGACTGAATTTGAATATTTATATAATATGTATTTATGACGTGTGTTATTTGCGTAGCCCACTCATGAAACATCTGGATAAAAACCCTAACCTACAATGCTCCTGTCAAGGATCTTTTAACTCATCTTGCTTTGATTTAGTCTAGTAACAGGCCGTCTGAGGGAAAATAACTTTCAGCTCCGATGCCTTCATCAAATGGGGGACACAGCCACATCTCATGACCTGCTCTTGCCTCTGCCCTGCTCAGTGGTCTGGTCTGGTGCACCCACTTGGGGAAAACACCACAATGCATGTCTTCAACACAGTCCCTCTGTAAACAAATGTTAAGAGCTCCCCATAGACCACAACCCATGGCATTGGATCTTCATAGCCAATTGAACGCCTTTTGCGCTGTGTTTTACCCAACGTCACTGTACTCCACCAAACAGTCACCAGTTATCTGTCAATAATAATAAACCATTTGAATCATTGAAGACTCAAGTTGTATCACACTTTTAACTGCAGCCTCGTAAACTGCAGCTGTATAATTTGTTTCATGGAGCATGGGGGAAAGAAATCTCCACAAGCATTAGCTGGTGTGGCTAATCTATAATTACCAGCTGGCCAGATTGTCTTATGGGAGCGCATATGCACTCTGTACTGTTATTAGCTTCAGGACTAGCATACAGATGCCTCAATCGGCTTTCACTGGCAGTCCTTTTTGTCGAATGATTGACAGATCAATGTTATGGGTTTAGGTGTTCACCGCCACTAAGCCCTTTGTTTACACTGGTGCAAGTGTAGACTTAATTAATGATTCATTTGTTTATTGTCGGTCCACTGCTCTGAATCATTGACTGTTGTGGTTTGTGAATAACTATGTGTGGTTATAGTGGCCTCTAGAAACACTGATTCCGACACACTATGTTGAGTAGACTAGCAAAGTAAACATATTTAGAATGCACTTGAAATACCTCAGTTTCAGTTAAATTATTAGTTTCATGGAAGCTATTATGCTGTAATGACTAGGCTATACAACCGTTTCTCATAAGTAGTTGACTTTCTTTTTGTTTAGTGAAGCTAATCCAGCAATGGACAGATTGAACATTGTCATATCGTGAGTGATTGAGCTGACAACTTAATGATACTGTCAAAGCAGTGTGTCAATCAAGGATTTAAGAATTTCTCACCATCTCCCCCTGAGACTGAAATACTGTTACCAGCTGTGTGTGTGTGTGTGTGTGTGTGTGTGTGTGTGTGTGTGTGTGTGTGTGTGTGTGTGCGCATGTGTCTGTGTACGTGCGTGCGTGCGTGCGTGAGTGTGTGCGTGCGTGTGTGTGTTATTCAAAGTCCTTGCACAAAGACCTTCATTTTGGCGCCGGGTGTAAGCTTTTGTTATGACACACAACGCCTCTGCACAAAGTGTGCACAAAGTGTGAGGGTAGGCCTAATCAACGTCATTTGTCTGGTACAGGGATACAGCTGCTTATTACACTGAGGAGGAACAGAGGGGCAGTCTGACTGGTGTCCCTGTAATGTGGGCTATTTAAAGTGATTGTTTATCTTGGGGTTGTGCTGTGTGATATGTTATTGTCCCTCCGACTGTTATTGTCCCTCCAAACTTGGGAAAAAGTTAAGAGAACGGTTGAGAAGTTCTTTGAAACTGCCAGATTGAGTTTTTGTATTGGCCTAACCTGTTATTCCGCCTTTCAATCCTTGTTGTTGTGAGAACAATCAAGCTCTTCGAAACTGCCAGGTGGAATTTAGATGAGGCCTTCCCACATGTACCAGTTTGAGTTTTTAATCGGTGTAACCCTGTTTTTATCCTTCAATTCTTGCAAAAACATTGTCAAGAGAACAGTGAGAGGGTCTGTTTGTGTGTTTTGTACCCTGCTTTTACAGTGTTGTGGAGGGGAGATGTCTGCCTTGTACAAAGATGACCAGGATGACTGGATGACAGTCTGTCTCAAGTACCTCCTCTTTGTCTTCAACTTCCTCTTCTGGGTGAGTATAACAACTCTGTAGAGTATACAGTACCAGAAATACTACCAGAAGTAATGTAGAAGAACAAGTCTTACATTGACAGAGTCATAGTAGCTGAGGGAAACACCAAAGGTAAAACACCAAAGGTTGCTTAGATTAGATATGGTATTGCATACGTTTACCTTAGCTATCCTCACCTTCTCTACAGTATGATATTCATGTTTTAGAGGAAGACATACAGTAGATGGAGAGAGAGAGAGAGAGAGAGAGAGAGAGAGAGAGAGAGAGTAGAGAGAAAAGAGAGATTAAGTGGAGGTGCAAGAGTATTAAGAAGTGGACTTGGCTCAGTGTAATCTATTATTAAGGGCCTGTCTGCGTAAGAACAAGGTGCAGTGTATCAAACGTGCTCCACAGCAGCTTGTGTACGTTTAATGTTTAATAATACAATACAGTTCACTGTATACTGAGCCCTCAGGCTGTGAAAAAGCCTCTGTGGACTCGGATATCAGATTCAAACAGGTTCTAAAAAGCTGAGACACACAGAGAGAGAGAGAGAGAGAGAGAGAGAGAGAGAGAGGTTGGGTGTGTGTTTATGTGTGTGTGTGTGTGCATGTGTGTGTGCATGTGTGTGTGTGTGTGTGTGTGTGTGTGTGTGTGTGTGTGTGTGTGTGTGTGTGTGTGCGTGCGTGCGTGTGTGTGTGTGTGTGTGCACGCGAGAGAGTGAGAGAGAGAGAGAGAGCGAGAGAGAGGGCTTGTAAAATGCACTACCATCCCTTTTTCCCATACCACTGTGTCATGCTCCCCAAACGACTTGGCGCCTCCTACAGGTCACACTGTGCAATGAGAATCAATGAGAGAAAAAAAAGACCTTGTCTGCCAGGCAGAGGGTACAGGCTTGAGTGCTTGTATAGCTTTTCATAACCGTTTTGTGCCTTGACCTACCTATCAGCACTGCGTCCTTTACGTTTCTAGAACAGGCTCTCCTGACACCTTCACTTTTGAACCAAAAATATTTCTTGTGAAATATTTCAGTGAACAAAAGTTTCCAACCAGGTCCTTAAACCATGACCCAATAAAGACATGGCCTTGCAAATATGACTATTACTTACTTCAAAGGACTTCCTCTATTGCATTTCAACACCTGTTCACATACCCTACCAAGAGCCTACCCATTCTCCTTTTAAACCTCTCACACACATTAAAGGCTTCAAAGTGTTCAATCCCCACTGTACGAAACAGTAACAGTACAGTCTTAGAAACAAGGGTTCTTCATTTGTCCCTGTAACGGCACCCTTCGAAGAATCTTGTTCGGGTCCATGTAGACCCATCTGGATTCCTATTAAGAACCCACTCTGGAAAGGGTTCAACATGGGACCCCAAAGGGTTTAACATGGGACCCAACAGGGTTCTTCATGGGACCCAAAAGTGTTTAACATGGAACCCAAAAGGAGTGTGCACTTTTAAGAGAGTAATAGAAAGTAAACTCCCCCCTCACTTTGCACTGTGGCCTAGTCCACTGTGTGCCTGGTGTGTTTTTGTCGTTTTGGAACAGTGGGGCTCGCTTTAGGGAGGAAAAGGATGGGAGGCTGAAAGGGACAGACTCTGTTAGGCATTTCCTCCTGGTGTGACATTGATGAGGAAAACAGATAAACAACATCCTGACGTAACCTAACAGTGTTTTTCAGGATTGTTTGTGGAGATGAATCATTATCGACTGACTTTGTTTGCTTCTCCTCTCTTCCTCCCTCGCTCTTTCTCGCTCTTTGTCATCTCTCCTCTCTTCCTGTGTGTCATGCTCTCTCTCTTTCTGTCTCTCTCTCTCTCTCTCTCTCTCTCTCTCTTTGTCATCCCTGCTCTCTTCCTGTCTCTCACATGCTCTTTCTCTTTCTGTCTCTCTCTCTGTCTCTGTCTCTGTCTCTCTCTCTTTGTCATCCCTGCTCTCTTCCTGTCTCTCACATGCTCTTTCTCTTTCTGTCTCTCTCTCTGTCTCTGTCTCTGTCTCTCTCTCTTTGTCATCCCTGCTCTCTTCCTGTCTCTCACATGCTCTTTCTCTTTCTCTTTCTCTCGCTCCATCTGTGCTTCTGCCCCCCTTTTCTGACTTTTTCAATTATACCCTTTGTCACTTCACTCTGTCATACCATGTCTCTGTTTGTCTTCCTCTTGCTCTCTCTGACACGCCCATTGTCACCCCATGCTCTCTCTTCCCTCCCTCCCTCCCTCCCTCCCTCCCTCCCTCCCTCCCTCCCTCTACCCCCCTCTCCTCTGTCTTTGTTTTGTCCTCTCTCCCTCCAACTTCTCTCTCTCTCTCCACTCTCTCTCTCTCTCTCTCTCTCTCTCTCTCTCTCTCTCTCTCTCTCTCTCTCTTTCTCTCTTTCTTCCCCTCTCCCTCTCAGTTGGGTGGTGTGGCGGTAATGGGCGTGGGCATCTGGACTCTGATTGACAAGAGTGACTACCTGAGCCTGCTGGCCTCCAGCACCTTTGCCGTGTCCGCCTACATCCTCATCCTGGCCGGAGGCCTGGTCATGGTCACAGGCTTCCTGGGCTGCTGCGCCGTCATCAGGGAGCAGAGGAGCTGCCTGTCCACGGTGAGGGAGCCCTCCCTGGGCATGGGGTTCTACTCCCAGCCCTCGGCTTAGGAAAGGCCTTGGTTCTTAAATGGAGACTCAGCGGTATGACATACTGTTGCCTCAAAGTAGCGGTAGAGATAGGCGGTGGGAAGCAAGATCATTAACTCACTTTTTTGGTCTAATTTTGGTGTTTTGACGTGCTCATGCACAGATGCCGACCGTTGATGTATGGAATCGCGAAGTGAAAATCAGGTTCGAGTGAAGCTGAAGTCATAGCACTTCCTGTGGTGATGTCATATCGCTGAGCCAACTTTTAAGATGACATTTCTGTAGAGTAGAGTCAATGCCTCCTCATGCCAGTTTTTGTGACAAAATATGGGTGAATATGCATGCTTGTTTTGTTGTAGCCCTTGGCCCAGGTTCCGGTGTATTCTACATCGTTGTACACATGTTGAAACATACAGTAGAGTACATAAACAGGTCATGTGACACCAGGTTACCGGGGAAACGAAAAGAACATGAATACAAGAATGAGAACAAAACCACCTATACTCTTGGTGCTCCCAAAGTGAACACGA